>NC_073692.1:424145792-424182103 GCF_029784155.1 Uranotaenia lowii
ATAGTAAAATGCTATCGAAATACCGGTATCTGAACTTTTCTTAAACCGTGGTTAAATAAAAGAGAATCTTTAGATTGTTTTGATTCAGTAGAATTTTTCAACCAACAAATATTAGACTGACGATTTTGAAAATCTTTAAAAAAATACAAATCTCAACCTTTGCCCTGTTGCAATCTCCTATAAAATCTCCTCCAACGCAACGTTCGTCTTCGAAGAAACCAAAACGAGCCGGTTTAGACAATGTAAATCGATAGCAAACATCCTGCCATGAATATTCATCCCAGGGTTATGTTTCTACCATGTTTCATGGATGATTTTACATGTTTTCATTTGCATCCACTAAAGAGAGCCCTTCCGTTTCAGGAATAAGGGCAATCAGAAAATGTGTTGATGGAACAAAGATTTAATGCATCACACAAATCCATATTAGGTATTCTTGTGAGTAAATATTCCCTAACACACCCTGGAAAATCAACAGTTTATTCAAGTTTCATTAGAATGATATACTAAGCATTGCATCAAACATTGTCTTCGAAAACCGAAACCCCGACCGGAAATTTAACCAAGTTTCTTAGCAACAACAACTACAACAGCTGCACCACCAAAGAAGGATGTGGCGAGGAGTGCATTTCCGGGTGCACTCGAAATGCCGAAGCTTTCTTACAAATGCGAAAAACGAAAGAGGAAATGTTTCGTGAAAGTATGCTGCCTGCGAGTTGAAGAAAAGTTTAATGCTTCCGGCTCCGGAAAGTGAGTAAGAAAACTCAGCAATGCAATGGCAGGCAGAAAAGACGGGAAGACAAAAAGCTTAAGGGCCGGGTGGGTTTTTCGAGGGCGAGATGAGGGACAAACACAACCCCTAGTTCAACTATGGCTGGCAATATTTTGCCCAGGGCGGGATGCAGATTGCTTATTATTTATGGGTGGAAGCAAATTTTCTGCATTTTTAATTAATTTTTTCCATCTGCTGACTATGAATTGTTCAGTAATTGCAGCGCCAAAGTTTGTTCGTGCGTGAATCAATGATGCGAAAGTTCGATAACGTTCCGTGTGTTTTCCGGTAGAGATGGCTTTAGCATTCGAAGGAAAATTGTCAACCAATTTCGGTGCGAGGAATTTTCGATGCTGGTATGATGGAAGTTTCTACATAATTAAAAGTTTGCAGAGCTGGAAAATTGGCAGCCAAACAACGTAATTGATGGTAAATATTTTACAATTCATGATATGACATAAACTTATCCGCTTCCGAGATGTTCTGCTATTTGGCGGAAGTCGAGCTTTTGGGAAAATCAAGCTGGAATAAATGCTGGGTTAACATTTCTTTGAATTGTACGAATGACTGGAAATTCTTTGAAGCGGACTGGTTGAACACTTCACTGGGATTGGGAATGGTTTTATGCCTAAAAAATTATTTTTATCATTTTGATAATACCGGTCATGAGACAGTTGAGCTCGAAATGCAATTTATTATGGTTTCAGTGTAAGCGCAGGAGAGATGGCTAGACTTTTCCAAAGGAGGGGTTAAAATTTTTTTTTTTTTGGAATTATCCTTAAAAACCTTGAAAATGCAAACAAATTGTTTAAAATAATAGTTATAATTTTTGTGGTATCTGAGATTGAAAACCTTTTATGACATTGTTGAAATTTTAAAACAATCGTTTGAAGCTTCAATAAGCTAAAACATGTTTTTTAAAGTGTTAAGTAAATCTAATATATAAGCTCTTCTTGATTTGTGATTTGCCTATAGAAATTTTTCTCATTTAAACACATAGATACATAAATGTAGAAAAAAATCTTCAGAAATAAACATAGAAGAAATGACATAAATTTGTGTACCGATAATTTTCGGTTCTTTCGCATCTAAGTTAGAAGAAAGAGAATTCTAGCCAAGAGCGCCATAGTGTTTCAGTCATACACCTCAGTTTAATACGTCGCTATGAGACCCATATTCGGGTGACGGGTTTATTTCGTGGGAGGTTCTGTCACATAAAAAACGGGTGACGCTCTCTTACAAAGTTAGCCGCTCAGTTTCGCCAAGTATTGCAAATCTAGAAATTCTCTCTTTTTACTTTAACTCTCCAAAAATTTCTTTGGGCCCAGCTAGTAAATCTACCAAAATGAGCGTGGAGACGAATGTGTTAAATGGAGGAAAAAAAAATATTTTGACTCGCATCACATAACGTACAAAAACAACAATTTCTTCCCCGCTATCTACGTTGCTACATTTAAATCTTTCCTCTCATTGAAAAAAAAATTGTAACCAACAAAAAATCTGCCCCGAAATATGCACCAACAAAAAAAGGATCATCTGTAGGAATGATTTGAAAAATATGTAACTATTTCTAATTTTTTTTTACTTTCTTCAAATTTTCAAAAACAATAAAAATCGATTGATTTGGTGTTTTAAAATTCGGAAGCTATTTTCTACAATGTTATTACCTCTCATAATTGAAACTTTCACCTAAAATTGAATTCTATCTTTTTCTCAATGAAATGTTCAATCGCTATGGTATCTTAAGGTTGCCAGAACTTTTTCAGCACGTATCCGGGCCGGAAAATCGGGGCATTTCATTTTTAAATTGACATCCAAAAATTTTATTTCGGTTTTGTGTTTTTTCAATGATTATTTCAATCGAAGAACGAAGACGATCAAGGGGAAAACAACTTAAGTACTGCGCCTTCGTTAACCCGCTACTGTACAGTTGTACGTATTTCCAGTTGATTTTTCGACTAGTTCTAGATAATTTTTAATGTTTATTTTATAATTCTCTTCGAAATTTTGCCTAAATTTTTGATATATAACCGTTTTTGTCAATATTTTGAAAGTTATTTTTAAATTTTTAAGAAGTCTTAGCTCTAAGCTAAAAAATTGTTCATAGAAAAAATAATATGAAGAAACCTTAAAAAAAATTTCGTAAATTTTGTTGGCAAATCTTCAAAAAAAGATTTTTTGGTTCAAGAGGTTCAAGATTTGTGGTTGTGTTTGTGGTTGATGTGGTTGATTATTTTTCCTGAATAGTGCGTTTGATAGAGGAGAGTCTCCTCTATAATGCGAAAAATTTTAGAAGATGTCATTTTTTTCTTTTTAAAAGCAAAAAACAGACATCGTTTAATTTACTATAAATCACAAGATCGAAAACATTGATCGATTTTGATAAAATTTGGCCCGACTCTAGAATATTCTTTATGATATTATCTCACAAAATTTTAAAATGAACATGTGAAGTTTTATAAAATTACAGGTAATTTAGTGAATCAATCTCAATTTCCCTCTTTTAACTGTATCTCCCTTCCAAGTACACGAAATTGTTCAAAGTTTAATAAAAAATTTGTGCACTATAAGTCAAAGTGTAGAGCATAACAATGATTTGAAAAATTAAATTTTAATTCAAAGATCAACTTTTTCAAAGGCCGCGAGATTTTTTGACTTAAAAAAAAGTTTCCTATTTGTATTTTTTTCCAATTCTCTGAAAAACAAGAACATTGCTTTTTTTCAAAGAAGTTTGAAACAAAATTGAAACTTGGATATTTTTAAAGAATAAATGAAATCGTTTTGAAGTCTTCAACAAATTTGTATAATGATCTTTCATATTAAATACTTAAATTTTTCCTTAACTGATGTAAGAAATTGATATAAATCTTTTTATTCAAAATTTTTAAAACTTTTTGGGTGATTTGCTGATCGTTGCACAGCTAAACACATGATTTTGGTTTTTATGCAGTATTTTAGTCATTTCATCTGAAATCGCTCGATTTTTGGTTTTTATTGTACTCATACAGGCTTGGTCAACAAGATCCAAAAATTAATGTGTTCAAGAAAAAGTGACATTTAAAATTTTAAAAATCATTGAAAATAGGTTGTCTGTGTCCTATAGTTGCACGGGGAAATTTGATGTCGTGTGTAATGTTCTCTGATTTTTTATTCAATGGTTGCGCATCTTAAAAGCTTTCTAAAGGCTCAGCCACTTTGTAACCTAAAGAGCTGATATTTGGTAAGGATAGCTTATTATGAGAACTTCTTGTTTAAATGCAATCCAATTTAGAGGTGACCCCTTTGAAATTCACTCAACAATACCCAAAGGTTAAAGATTCTTTGATTGATTTATGCTCAAGATTTGCAGTTTTGTAAAATCATTTCTCTTTTCGGGCTTGTGATATAGCTCAGTTGGCAGCCTATTTTAACAAATCGCCGTAAAAAAAAATATTTCAGCGTTCACTTTCAGTGTCGCTGCGAAACAATAAGTGATTCCGGATTCTATGAAAACACTATGACAAAATATGACAAAATTAGGGACATAATGAAAAAAGTGTTCCTAATTCAATCATTTAATTTTTGAGGTATGCTTTAGAAAAGCAGCAGTTTTTGCATAAAAATAATAAAAATCGTTTAGGAAAGAAATCGTAAAAAAGTTGCCCGAAACATATTAAAAAACAAAAATGTATGTTTGGTCAAGCTTCGAATTGTCAAATAGACATAAAACTATGTTTGTTATTGCATTAAGTGGAAATAACGTTACAAACAGCAAAATCACACGGTATGTTTCAATAAAGAACACAACAAATAGTAGCAACACTTAAACCATAAATTTCATAAATAATTTTTCCATACTGAGTAGTGCCCAAATTAAGGTTTCGGGCTTTTTCCTTATCAATTTTAATCCCATCTCGAAAGGCTGCAAACATAGTGAATCAGCAGTTTCAAACCAGTACGAGGGGTGGAGATGGAAGTGATTTCATGAGTTACTTATTCTTCAATTTTCTCACCCACCCACCCACACACACATGGTATCATCCATACGATCTCACATATCCGGTTCACAAAATTGCCAGACGTCCACGCAGATTCCGGTTTATGCGATAATATAAAACAAACAGGTGTCGAAGGCAGGATGACCATAAATTTTTACCGGAACGACCCTTTTTCGAAACAATGCCGGCGAACCAGGAACAAAAAATCTCCCAATTTACTTTATACTATAGAGCGGAAGATTCGGAAGATATGGTCTTTTGCAGGTGGCGGAAACCCATGTTTCTGTTGGTTATTAGCTCCAATCTCTTCTGGTAAAGAATTTTCTGGCAGCCCAAAACAAAAAAAAACCGGCAATCCTCCTTCTGAAAGTTTGTTGATAAAGTTACCTGACCTGACTGTGGCCATGTACGAATCCTAATCCAGCAGCAGTGTTGGGGCTTTTTGATACAGCTTGGAAGAGAGTCTAAATACATCCACACGCACTTGCCTTCCACCCCCAAATAAGTCTGTCAGGAAGTTTTATTATTGCTGGCCAGCTCGATGTTAAATCCCGACCTGGCTTAGGACTTCCATGTTGGCAAAATCGTTGGCCACTGACTGGATGTAGTCGATTTTAGGAGGGATTAGAATGGTTTTCGCTTTGATACCTCTGAAAGGGATCGTTAAATTAGTTAATTTATGACAATAATAGCATTATTTAGCTTCCGGATGAAAGTTTTCTAAATCTAGTAAGAAATTTGATGATTGAGTTGAAAACTTCAACGAGCTTACCAAAACCGTGACCCGAAACAAACTTTTGGATTATATTCAAATCCACTAAACGAACCGGAATGCACCAACGACACCAGAGTATCATCAATCTTGGCTGCAACTGCACTCGTTCATATTTATCCCTCAGTTCTCAGTTACTGGCCGTTTGATTTCAAACGACGCGAAACATGATTGTTTTACGATGCACTTTAACTGGAATCATTAATTTCTCGCGTACTGTCTGTCTTGCGCCGGGCAGACATCTTCCCCTACAAGAGCGATACCAGCTTTGCACTTCCAGATGGCGTATTCGAGCTCGTGCTTATTATACGCGTAATGTGTTTAAGGCTTCACTTTATGGCACGCTTATTTGTAGCCTTGTTGGCTGCTTAACGATCCTTGTTGTTTGGGTGCTTGCTTGCTTGCTTATGGTTGTTCCCATTGACATGACATGCAGCAAATTGGTGACACACCTTCGATTGGTGCCGAATGCCGTTAAATCATGCGCGGAACGAAAATTGATCAATTTTTACAATTGCTTACAAGCTGTCAGCAGATTCGTAAACTTTCATTTAAACTGAAAACCACCATTTAGAGCGAAAATAAAATAAAAACTGAAGAATAATAAAAGAACACAATTGGTTAGAAAACTCAACCAAAATAGTGGGTCAAACTAAAGTTTATAATTCCGTAAGATATTATTTTAAACTGTATTGATGAACGATAAAAAAAATAACCAGTATCCGATACTAATTATTCATTTTTAGTTTTAAAGTATTGATGATTTTAGAGTATCGATTTCGCATCGGGAACCGAGGATACCTTGCATGTGGGGGAGGGAGGGGGGGGCGATTGGTATGGGGTTTGATTTCGAAATTCATATCAAGCTAAGAATAATAACAATATGAAAATGCTCAATAAACAAGAAAATTAACTACTTAAACCGTTTTCCTACTTAAGATTATCGCACAAACTCGATAAACTTATCAATTTTACTGAAACTATTCAAAATAGGTTTATGTTATCGACCGTTTTTTGATGTTTATTCTTTAATTTTTGGCTATTTTTCGGTCTTGGATTTCAATCAAACAACTTTCTTTGTGAAATGCTCGACGTTTCGACCATTTTTGGTGGTCTTCCTCAATGGTACTAGAATTTTATTAATTTTAAAAAATTACAATGAGCATTGTTAAAGCCTAGTCCACACTAGGCAACATGAAGTGCGATTTTTGTTATGAGACGAACTTTGTTGTCTGTTGTTGTTGTTGGAAACCTGAGACGGTCTCAGTGTCTCCCGAAGAAAATGGGAGACGCTGAGACCGTCTCGAGACGAACCGTCTCCTAGTGTGGACTAGGCTTAAGAGTCTGATTTAAAGTGTGTGAACTCACTTGTCTAATGGTTGTTATTGTCAGATTTCGTTTTTTTCCAACGTTCAGGTGTCCAGTCTTCGCTGCTCTTTTGTGAATATATGTTTGTTATTTAAATTTTATTTCTATCTACTTTCTCACTTTCAAATAACTTTTTAATCGGGATTAAAAAACAATTTTTCATCCGATTTGCGATGGCGCACTGTAACTGTCGTTTTGAGTTATGGAATCTTTTGTGTGGAATGTGTGGATGAGGTTGGAAGCTGGACTATCTGAGGTAATGAGTGGAAGTTGGTTGGATTGGTTCTTTGCTGTGTGTGGGTTTTGTGGTTTGGAACTATTACTGTTGCTGCTTTTTGATGTTGTTCTGACTGATTGAAAAATTCCTGTATAAGTAGTATTGAGTTTAGCTGTATCTGTCCTGTAATTTACCGTGTTGTCAGTATTGGTAATATGGCACATTTCCAATACACGTAATGTTGATGAGTATTTCGCTCTGTCAACAATCCTGGTTTTAGTGTGTTCGAGTAAGTGTAAGTGTAAGAAGTGAGTAATTATTTTTGTTCAAATTTTTCATCAAATAATAATAATGAAGAAATTTTTATTCCCCATGCTTCGTCTGGTTTCCTCTTCAGATCTGAAATAATTAATGCAGTAACTTCCATTGAATCTAACGCTACTGGATTAGATAACATTCCCATCAGATTAGTGAAAATAGTTCTTCCTTGTATGCTCCCGATCTTAAGCCATCTTTTTAATACTATTATCAAAACTTCTAAATTTCCATTCCAGTTGAAAAAAGTTAAAGTTGTACCAATCCAGAAAAAATCAAACAATCTCGATATTACCAACCAATTAGTTCATTGAGCTCCGTTTCGAAAATTTTCGAAAAATTAATCAAGCATAAAATTTCTGATTATGTGTATCAACATAGATTATTATGTAACAACCAATCAGGTTTTAGAGCAAATTATAGTACTGAAACGACCCTGATGAAAGTTCACAATGACATCGCCATCTATTTTGATAAAAAAAGGATTAGCTTTCCTGCTACTTATAGATTTTGCAAAAGCTTTTGATAGGGTGTGCCATAAGAAGCTGATAGAAAAATTAAATTAACTTTTTCTGGATCTGCAGCTAAAATGATCCAATCATACCTTCAAGGACGGGCCAATCAGTTTTAATAGATGATTGTTTCTCGATGTTAACCTCCTCGATCCTGCGTAGTTATCCACAGAAAACTTCATGAAGAAGCTCCTCAATATATCAAAAGACTTTTTGTTCCTGTGAGAAATTCAAGAACACTGGATTTAACTTCTCCATCGCATTGCTCGGTTTATTTTAATAACTGTGGTAGGCCTCGACCACACGACCAATTAGAAGCTACTAGAAGGTTGCAGCATGCTATCATCACGCTAGAAGTACCTGCAGGCATGATGCAGTCTTGAAAAACTTGTAGGCTGTCACGTCTGGAGAAAAACTGTCGTACTGTTGGATCGGCGATTGTTTTCGCAGATTAGGGCCACCCGTTCTGGATATAGTTGAATACTCCTTGAAGTGTTGGATCCTCTGCTGATTGTTTGGAGATCATGTCCGATGTAACCGGCAGGTTGGAGATGGACCCTTCGAAAATAGTTTTCACGTCTTTCTCCATCTGTATCGCTGCGATGGCATATTCTTCGTCCGATTGTTTGTGGGAATCCATCAGACGAGAGAGAAGATCGGCGTGTCCATTTTGTGGAAGCGCGTGACAGCAAAGATGAGTGCCAAAGCTTCGTTCTCGATTTGGTCATAGTTAACCTCAGCAGGTGTCAACGATCTTGAAGCGTGAGCGATGGGTTTGATGGAACCGTTGGGGAATCGATGCATTATAACGGCACCCAAGCCGTGTTTGGATGCATCACCAGCTACGATGATTTCCTTCCGAGGGTCGAAGTGTGTCAAAAGAAGGTCGGACTGCAGAATGGATTTAAAGCGGTCGAACGAACTTTGGCATTCTGGAGTCCATTCCCAGCGGGCGTCCTTCTTCAGTAACCGGTCGAGCGGCGCACGGAGCTCTTTGATTTGGCCTACAAACCGTCCATAATAGTTTATAGCGCCAAGATAGGATCGAAGCTGTGACACATTCGTGGGGGCCGGCATCTCTGAGATCGCACGAGTCTTGGCTGGATCTGTGCGGAGACCTTCCTTGTCGATGATGTGACCAAGAAATTTAATCTGAGGAAGAGAAAAATGGCATTTTTTGATGCGTAGATGAAACCCGTAATCACGAATCCTTCCAAGGGTCGCGTCCAGATTGCGATCGTGTTCCTCTTGAGTTCGTCCGGATACCAGAATATCGTCGAGATAGGTTTTTTTTGTTATCTTATTTTGATCGCCGCTGGGATATATTCTTATCTAAGTTTGTGGCATATCGGCGAATTGAAAATCTAATTAGAGAGCAATTAAGATAGATATGAAAATTGATAGGTGGAAAGGTCAAAGCTAGAGCGCTTTGGGTAGAAGAAACGAATAGATGGTGAAACTGTGAGCTAGGGCATTGTTTCTTATCGACAGCATGACTGCTTGTGTGATTCTTTACCCAGCACCTGCTGGCTGTTTGTAGTAAGTGACGAAGAAGCCACATTGCTACCCACAACCAGCTCAGATGGGTCGAACACATGAGGTTGCGTTCGACCGGGCCCGGTCGAACGCAACCTCATGTGTTCGACCCATCTGAGCTGGTTGTGGGTAGCAATGTGGCTTCTTCGTCACTTACTACAAACAGCCAGCAGGTGCTGGGTAAAGAATCACACAAGCAGTCATGCTGTCGATAAGAAACAATGCCCTAGCTCACAGTTTCACCATCTATTCGTTTCTTCTACCCAAAGCGCTCTAGCTTTGACCTTTCCACCTATCAATTTTCATATCTATCTTAATTGCTCTCTAATTAGATTTTCAATTCGCCGATATGCCACAAACTTAGATAAGGAGATAGGTTTTTACACCTGGGATGCCAGCTACCATGCAGTCGATTATGCGTTGAAAGGCTCCAGGTGCCGATTTTACACCTGGAGCAAGACGGTTGTACTGGAACAGACCTCGGTGGGTGTTAACCGTCAACAGCTTGCGTGATTCTTTCTCCACTTCGACCTGGAGGTATGCGTCCGACAGATCGATTTGGGAGAAAATGCGTGCCCCAAATTAAACCAAGTGGATTCTGGGTCGGATCATCGAACCCAAAGGTAACGTGATGTACACCGTTCTCCTGGACAACGGTCGACTCATCCGATCCCACACCAATCAACTGTTCCAGCACCAGATCTTCCATTGTCGGTGTTGTCCTTGCGGAATGAAGACGATTTGGATTGTTCCGAGTATGGCTCACCTCTGCAGTCACCTGAAGTTCCACCACCACGGACAAGACCAACCAGAAATCGCTGTCTGCCCAAGCGATTAAGCTCGTACAATTTTTCTTAAAAAAAAGGAAGATGTGGTAGGCCACGACCACACGACCAATTAGAAGCTACTAGAATGTCGCAGCATGCTATCGTCACGCTAGAAGTACCTGCAGGTATAAATACCACTACCTGCGTTAAAGCTCAGTCATTCAGTTGTCACACTTGCTTGAATAAACATATACTCTAGTTAAGTCAACTTGCTTTTCATTTTTCTGGGAACACGACAATAACTCGTTTCTCGTTAGAGGCATCTCAACCTGGAATAATCTTTCCATCCATATTAAATCCTTAAAAACGAAACCAGAATTCCAAAAAGCTTCACTTATAAGATTTGCATCGATAAGACAGTAATCGGATATTTTTATAGTTAGGTAAGGAAGTTCGTCAGAAACGAAATATAGTTCAATTTTTAAAATTACAAGTTAAAAAACTAATTGTAACAAATCAAAAAGAATGTACAAATCTTATGTTACATGAATAAAACGAATTATTTTTAAATTTCCTTAAGTAACAAAATAGGAAGCTTTCTTTCATTGATGGTTAAGTTCTTTGAGTTTACTCGAAAATCTGAAAAAATTAGCTTAATTAAGCTTAAAATCCCTCAAAATCAAAGGAAAATGAGTGCCAAAATATTTGATTTTAAGTAAGGTGTACCAATGACTTCTTCTTATCTTAATCTTCCTCTTAACTCTTAACTAAGTTAACTGAAAACATAGAAAATTTTTTTTAAGCACATTACACAAATTAACTAAAAATACACGAATGCAAGAAATTTACGCCATACTGTTAATGTGAACTATACAACAAAAAATTAGGAATTTCACTGCAGTTTATTTTGAGGAAGGTTACATGTTTCTTTTTTAGCAAATATTATTCATTAAATTCATTTTATGATTTTTTCTTAAACCCAAGATACACACCCCGCACTCAAATTCTACTTTATATTTGTGATCTTAAACTAAGTTATGGTTAAACTTTGAGATTGAACTGTCATACAAAATTAACATTCTGCGATCTTTTTCAATTTGATTTTTTCAACAAAATAGTCATCTATCTAATCTCTTCTTTATTGAGAACTCATTTACAAGCTGAATCTTAATCAGAATTTTGAATATTGATTGTGAATCTGAAATCTGTACCTGAATTGAAAATTTGAATTTCAATACGATTTTAGATTAGCATTTCAAATAAGAGCAAAAAAAAAGTTTAGAGCCCACTATAATGAATCTATTATTTTAATTCTGATGCTATGGGTTTTAAATCTTAATTCATAAATAAAATATTATATTTTTGATCCGACTTGCGAATCTGAATTAAAATACGAATTTTGAGTCATTTGATTATCAGTTTCCAAGTCATAATCGCCATTTTGAAGCTTAAGTTGAAGTGTTGTTATGAATTGTGAACAAGAATTATTCAAAAGAACTTCTAATGGTTTTTATTTCATATTTTGAACATTATCAGCTGAATTTTGGAAGTGTAATGAGTTTTGAAAATGTTGAACCAAATTTTGTATAAAATGCAAAACCAAATTCGAAAGATGATATCAAAACAGGTTTTGTTTTCTATTTTCTAAGGATGATTCGATCCGAAAATATTTTTTTTACCTGTAAAGCTTAGTTCTTTTAGAAATGGGACACTTTCATTTGCTAATAGCTCGTTAACTAGTTATTGGATATTGAAAATTTTGACAGCATTTTGTTGCCTGTAAAAAGTACTATTCGACCTATTTTTTTCAAAATTTAAAATTTACGCGTTTTTGAGATATGTACTATGCAAGAGAAAAAGAAAAAAATAATTTTGCACAGTTTCCTTGAAAATACGTCATTATCAAATTGTTAGCTGACAAAACCGTTGATGATTCAAAGAATTACTGAGTTTTTGTGGTGGATAAGTATGCAAACACTGTCAATAATGTCCACAAAGTTAAAATCAAGCATTGGAGAGAAGCACATGATCGGCAACAACGGTTAAGGATCATCAAGGAAGTCAAGTCTCATACCAGCATTTTTAATTTTCAATAAACGAAAAACTAAGGGTAGATCGCTGAAATGTCCAAAACAATTTTCTCCGATAAGCTGAAAGTGATGACTCATTGAAATCCAACCTCAAACAACCATTTTTTGATAGTTCCAAAGCTCTTAAGCTGTAAAACCGGTACCGAAAAAAAACGTTCAAAAATGTGGTCAAAAATAATCAAATTTATTCATTTCGAAACAACTGTATCCACTAAAATGCTTCCAGTTTCCAGTTTCCAGAGAAGTATTGGACCAAGAAGTATCAGAAATTGAAGAAAGAGGGTGAATCCACCTAAAATATAGATTTTACGAAGCATAAGTTGGATAAACTGATCAATACCATGACTGAAAAAAGTGTGCGCCGGCCAATGGGAGATACCAAGAATAAAGTAGAAATTTCTTTAACAAAAAACGGTAAATATTTTTTTTCAATTTTTTTAATGAAAGATAATAACATTACCTTCTTTTTCTTCATAGAAAGTATTTCGTTCAAACGAATGGTTTTTTAGATACAGGCATTCGTAAATGTCCCATTTCTAAAAGAACTAAGCTTTATAGGGGAGATGGGGGCATAATGGCCACCTTAAGGAAAACGGTTATTTAACCATAGAAAATAGCTATAATATGGAGGTTACATTATTGTTTCGTGTTCAGACACTTGAAAAGCCTATTCCCTAACGGGCTGAAACGTAAAATACTAGATGAAAACGTTAAAAAATGCATTTTAAAAAATTTTGCAAAAAGCTGAAAACCAGCCACTGTGGAGGCATAATGAGCACCCCACCTGAGGCAGTATGAGCACCATTAATCAGAGCAAGATGTGCGTTTTTGCCGGGGAATCTAGCAGCGAATTCAATTCGATGAAGTCAGGTAAGTCGTAGATTCATCAAACAAAGCAATAACAAAATAATCTAGGTCTGTTTGTAGAATACAAACAATTCACGCACGCTCATACATTATGTGTTTTGTTCGGAAGATAATGCTACTAGCCGTATAATGTAACAATAAAAAAATCGATCATGAATTGTAAATGGAAAAAAATCACATCGAACAGAAATCTAACTCTAGTCTTTTGATTACTTCTCCGACACCTTACCAATAGGCTAAATTGTCGGATGAAAACTAGTCAAGGTGTGGCGCTATAAATCAATTTTAATTCGCTGCTAGATTCTACGGCAGAAAATGCTCATTATGCCTCTATAATATGGTGCTCTATATGCCTCTAGTCAACAAATTTAAGTAAAAACGTGTTTTAAAATTGATAAAAGTGAAAAATCAAAAATTTTTTGATGGTAAAAATTGAGAAACAATGTGTACATCATGTTGCAGTGCGTACATTATAGATCAAGGTTATTTTAAGATCCTAAGAGCTTATTTCGTGGTGCTCAAAAATTATAATATTTTCGTAACTTGAGAACCAAGCTAGTTTTTTTTAAATATCTCTGTAAAGATGATAAGGAGATTCCTTTTTTTGTGAAAAATTAATACTATAGGAAGTACGAAACAAATCCTCATGAAAATTTATTTAAGAAAATACGCACTTTCGTAGAAAAGCTTAGTTCTCATTATGCCTCGGGTGCTCGTTATGCCCTCATCTCGCCTACAGAATCTGAAATTCAAAAACAAAAATAATTTTGGTTTGGAAAACATAGAATCATTACCTCCAAAATAAACTCAACCTCATCAAAAATTTAATATTAAAGTTACTACTTCTACTACCAACAAGTCAGAAAATGTTGAAAAAATTGAGGCAGAAATCTTAACCTGGGATTAAAGAGAGTCAACGATGAAATTGCCACACTTGAAATTGTTATTACTTTTTAATCGTTGGGTAGAATTTAATGAACATTTTGGTGGATTTAGTTTATAGTGCATTGTTTACATCCTGCAAATTTTAAAGTCCTGTGATCAAAACTCACGGAAATGGAGTCGAAAGAACAGCTCGTACGTGATAAAATCTTGCGCATTCATCACGAGAACAAGGATCTCTAGCATCGTTCCATCTCTAAAACGTTAGAAATCGTGAATTCCACGGTGTCGCGACTGATTAAGCGGTAGAGCACCGATTGGAAGCCCAGAAGTGTCCAGAAGACAAAAGCTAAGGCTGGGCTTTGAACGTTCAAGGTACAAAAGGCTCCTAATCGCGACGAGAAGCAGAACAAGTCCGTCAAAACCCGTGCCAGGAAATTTTATCTCAACATGCTGACGAAAATTGAATGCTGCATCATGGACGACGAAACATATGTAAAGGCCGACTTCAAACAATACCTGGCAACCTATTTTTCACGGCCAAGGACAATTTCAGCGTTTCGGAGCAAGTCCGCTCTCAGAAGATGTCCAAATTTTCGAATAAATTCCTGGGTTAGCATCTGCACATACGGGAAGCTGAGTGCACCTTTTGTGACCCAGGACACGATTAACGGACAGGTGTACATGAAAGAGTGCCTCCAAAAGCGACTTCTTCTTCTCCTGAAGGCCCACATCGTCCCAACAATCTTCTGTCCGGATAAGGCCTCATGCCACTACTCCAAGGACGTAATGAAGTGGTTTGCGAACAATAAGGTCAATTTCGTGCTGAAAATTTTCAACCCTCCCAACACTCCGCCCCATCGAGAAGTATTGGACGATTTTGAAGCAGCACCTACTTAAACGACCTAAGTTAGTGAACACAGTCGAGGAACTGAAGAATGTATGGGTTTACATGCAAAAAAACGGGTGATTCACAGATTGTGCAGAATCTTACGGCCGGGGTTAAGGCCAAAGTGCGGGAATTTGCATATGGACTGTAAATAAACAACGCGACGAGTAAAATTGTAAAATGAAATTTAATAGTTATTTGTCAATCCCTGAAAATTTGATGCCAATCGGATGAAAACTCGAATTTTGCGATTAAATTTTGTGTTTTAAGTATACAGTAGAAGCCTCACTTGCTTTTTCTGGACCCTCATGGGAAGGGGGAGGGGGGGGGGGGGTGTTACCTCAAACCATCCTCCCTGCATCTCCCCGTCCCTATGGCAATTGTTGCACGTATTCAACAAAACCCATCCCAAAGACGAGGTAGAGTTTTTAAGTGTCAAGATTTGAGTTTCAGATCATAAGTTATGTGGAATTGCGATCAAAATTTACAATTACCCTCAAGTTCCATGATAGTGTCGTGAAATAGATTTTTCAAGCACTGAAGAAACATTCCAAGACAAAGTACCGTCAAAACATTCCAGATTCGACCACTAGGAGCGCTGTGGAATAAAATGTAGTGCGTGCAGATTTAAGTTGAACTATAGTTTAGAACCATATATGATAAATTTTTATGTGTGGCCTTCAGAGCTTCTTTTGAACTACTATTGAGAAATCTGAGAAAATCTATAGGGGAGAATGACCCAAGTAACAATTTAAGTTTTATTCCAACCTTAACAGTTCGCTTAAGACTATTTCCTAAAGCTACTTTATAAGTCAAAGCGCATTCTACGCTATTAGCACAACTACTTTAAAGTTAACATATGGCCAAAAGGGACCATTTTGTTAACGTTTTTAAAGCTAATTCTATACGCTATAATAAAACATCCAACAGAATAGTTTTATTCGACCTTATAGACATAGCTTTAAGAAACCTTTCAGAGCCCTCTTCAG
Organism: Uranotaenia lowii; assembly: GCF_029784155.1. Classification (NCBI taxonomy): domain Eukaryota; kingdom Metazoa; phylum Arthropoda; class Insecta; order Diptera; family Culicidae; genus Uranotaenia; species Uranotaenia lowii. The sequence goes on from NC_073692.1 coordinate 424,161,746, forward strand.
ACTATCCACAGCTCTTTTAAAACTACGTCGTGGAATCTGATAGGAATTTTACTGTGGGATCTGTGAAATCTGATAGGAATTTTACTGTGGCAGCTGTGGAATCTAATAGAAATTTTAATGTGGGAGATTTCTGTTCCGTTTTTTCTCGTTTTATCACTTACTCTCCCAAGCATTTGATGATAGGTAAAGATTCCATTTAAAATATTTTAAATATATTCTCATTCTCATTTTCAATATATCTAAGCAAGAAACTTCCTGCAACCTCAGATTTCTGGTGAAGTATATACGAAATAGCATCAAAACTTAAGCGCGCCTTAAAGAAAATCAAGGTTGACCATGTTTTAAGCATTTTTTAAATAAAAAAATTATAATTAAAGGAAAATATAAATTGGCTCAAATGATGCAATTTTTGTTTTACATTGAAATTCATCACCTATACAACAAATAGAACCGTCAACATTGTCAAATTGATGAAAATGTCTAGTTTTTAGTATTAAAGTATTATTTACAGCAACATGGCGTCAGTAATTTCGATTCAATTTCACAATCAACATGGCGTTCAGTAAATGAATATTGAAAATCTTAAGGCAGTTGTAAAACAGTGTTAAGATGGTTTTATGACGGTTAGAAAAATGTGGTAATAAAACAATTTCAATAAACAGTTTTTAAATGGTTTTAAGAGACCTTGAATCACAGCTTTGTTTGACGTTTCTCTAAATGGAATACACGCTCATGATGGATTTATCCATTTTTGAGAAAGAGAAGTTTTTCGCAATAAATGAAAACATTTCGATTTGTTGCTTGGCAAAAGGCATTCATGCAACTTTTTGTTTTGTTTCCTTTTGACTATGAGGATGGTCAATCATCTTTAAATAACAATTAGGTATTGCTATCAAATAATCTCAAACTATTTTGGAATAGAACATTTTCTGACATCAAAACCTTGGCCTCAAAGCTAAATAATAACCCGCATAAATGAGGATTATAACCAAATGATTTTTGAATCGTAATAAAACGTTTAGCAAACGATTATTGAAATTGTAAAAACATTGCCTGAATCGTGAATTCCGAAATGATTGAATTTTGAATTTGTAGTTAGGTTATGTAAAACAGTTAAAAACTGTTAAAACAGTTGTATGGGAAAACAATTGGAAGCGATAAAACGATTCTTTAAAACGTCCTTCGGATGTTTGGCTTACTATTACCAGAACTGCCTTACGCTTTAAATAAATCGTTATTTAGAATTAGAAAAAAAACAATTGCTTTTGTTTCAGTTATTTATGATTGAATTCCAGACCTTTTTTTTATACAAATCTAGCATTTTGCTTACACTTTTAAGAAACAATGAGGATAAAATTATTTTTAACGATTTCGAAGGAATTCTCGAATTTTTCCTGAAACACTGCTCTTTAGGCGGAGCACATCTTCTTCGTCCATCGTTTTAGCTATCTTATCCCACCAGATCTTCATCTGATTGATGTCCTTGACATTCTTTCCCTTTACCTTGAGTCTCCTCTTCATAATTGCCCAGTATTTCTCAATAAGACGGAATTAGGGGCAGGATCGAATGAACGGAATCTTTTTAAGAGACCTTGAATCACAGCTTTGTTTGACGTTTCTCTAAATGGAATACACGCTCATGATGGATTTATCCATTTTTGAGAAAGAGAAGTTTTTTGCAATAAATGAGAACATTTCGATTTGTTGCTTGGCAAAAGGCATACATGCAACTTTTTGTTTTGTTTCCTTTTGACTCTGATTAGAGGATGGTCAATTATCTTTAAATAATAAGTAGGTATCGTTATCAAATAATCTCAGACTGTTTTTGAATAGATCATTTCCTGTCATAAAAAAACTGGCCTCAAAGCTAAAAAAAAACCCGCATAAATGAGAATTATAACCAAATGACATTCTTAAATCGTCAAACGATGATTTGAGGAAGCGTAATAAAACGTTTAACAAATGATCATATAAATTGTAAAATACATTGCCTTAATCGTGAATGCCAAAATGATTGTACTATGAATATGTAATAAGGTTATGTAACTGTTAAAAACTGTTAAAATAGTTGTATGGGAAAACTTTTCTGCAAACAGTAGGCTAACGATCCAGGAAACGATTTTTTTAATAATATGCGACTTATCAAACTATAAAGGTTATTGTTGCAATTGGAAGCGATAAAACGATTCTATAAAACATGCTTCGGATGTTTTGCTTACGATAATCAGATAATCAGTAATTTTCAATGATCGGCCAATGCTAGTGGTTTTCATTCTGAATATATCATCTGAAACTTGTTGAGACTGATGAAAGCATAGAATGAGTATTTTCGCTTGTGATGAAGCCTTATTTCTCCGCATTTGCTGAGGAGAAGCCGGTGGCTGCAGTCTTCTAGAAATGTTCAAGGGCGGTTTATCCGGAAATAATTTTGTTAACTCTGGATTGGATGACGTAAATATAGATTGACTTCGCATTGAGAGATAAATAAAACAAGTTATATTTTCGGCGTACTTGTAAATTAATTGTCTATTGTATTTATTCTTATCGAATCACAAAAACGTTTATTCACAGTGTGCTTTTATTCGAACCCTAAGAATTGAGCGTCTAATGATGTAATTGTATTTAAATTTGAATGCGGATGCAACAAAGTTGATTTTATTTATCACATGAATTTGGCTGTGTTAATTTATATCATTTTTATAGCCCGTTTTTCTCAATTTTGAGTGATAATCCTTTCAAAACAGGTTATGCTATCTCAAAAAGAGGTAAAAAAGTTTAAGCGTGTAAATGTTCGTCTTGATTGTCAAATCATCTGTCACTTAGTTTTATTATGCCTACATTTACTGTGCCAATAAAACAGTTTTTCAACTTGGCTTGAACGCTAGTTTTAAAAGCGCATTGAGCGCATTTTTAAAACTGATACCAAAGGCCTAATAAAAACAGGAAAGTATGTGTTTTATTGATGCTTTAGCAATACTTTTGCAACTTTTTAACAGCACTCTTAAGATAGTGTTTTATTCAAGTTTTAGCAAAACTTTCAGGGCTCTTTTAAAACACACAATAAATGAAGCATTTCTTATGTTACAATAAACCCGTTTTAAAAATTGGATGCCATAGAAAAGTCTTCATAAAACAATATTAAAACTCAAAAAAGCCAATTGGCTTAATCTGTGTTACTTGGGTGAGGATACTTGATCCCTGGGGATACTTGATTCCTTAGCTATATCCCGAAACTGGAATGTCTTACAAAGATCAAATGTTCTAGCAAAATGTGCCAAAATGAGCAAAATAACAATTCTTGTAGTTTAAAAAATTTTAACAAAATAATTGTTTGAGTTATTGAACTTTGTTTGAAAAATTTTAAAAATGTAACTTGAAGATCTTTTTTCATCTCTTTAAAATGTTCCTTACATGGGGAAATTATGAAAAAAATATTTGTTCCAATGTATCAATCGATCGAGCGTAAAATGAACTTCATAATGCCATATTTTCAAAGCAATGGAAAATTCTCAACTTTTTTCAGAAAAAGTTTTCTAAAATGTTGATTATGGGTACAATTGATCCCCTAGAGTTGGGTACAATTGATCCCCCTTCCAAACGGCATATTCTTCTTCTGAATTGATCAGTATAATTGCTGATTACGAAATTACTAATATTTATCCAAAAACTAATATTTATCAAACAATTGTCTGAAGAAAAGAGCAAAAATAATTAATTTTCTCTTAATTATAAAAAATAGCGCCTTTAAGTATGCAATGTTATTAGCGTTGAGACAAAGTTATAGAATTTTCTTCTTATGTCTGCTATAAATTGTGAAATGAGAATAAACATGACCAAAATAGTCAAATAACATTCTATCTTGGGGTTTTGTATAATTTTTATACAAGGATTAGGGCTTCCTGAATAAAAGATCAAGTTTCCTTCAATAAGGGATCAAGTCTCCCCTAACTTCAGAAAAATCGCATTTTTTTTACTCCCACGAAAGTGCTTCTAGTTCATGAACGGGTTCAAGTGTCGTTTTAATTTTTGGAGCATAGAAACTTGAAGTTACAAGCTGTCAGAAAATGTCAAAGACGGCGAGTTGCTAAATTTTTCCAAAAAGATATGGTGAAAACAAGAAAAGGGGATCAAGTATCCCCACTCTCCCCTATATATAAAAAGCAATTTCTGTATGTTTGTTTGTTTGTTTGTTTGTTTGTCCTCTATAGACTCAGTTGTCTTAAGAGCTAGAGAGCTGAAATTTGGCATGGATGCTCATTAGGACCAGGAAGGATGAAAAATGTTTTCAGATTTTCGGATGACCTCTTCTGAAAGGGGTCGTCCATACAAGACAAATATTGTTTTCGCGATATTGACGTTACTTTTCTTCGGATCGTGTTGAAAATTTGCACATGAGTGTTTTGAAAGACGAGTAATCGATTTCAGGATTTAAATTTTGTGTAAGGGGTCAGCCAAAGGGGTCGTCCATATAAACTGTTCACTGTTTTTGCGATATTGACGTTATTATACATCGTATTCAGATGAAAATTGGTACACGATAGTTTTGAGTGACGTGCAATCGATTTGACGTATCAAATTCAGTGTAGGAGGCCGGAAAAAGGGGTCGTCCATATTAAATTTTCAGTAACTTAGTAATATTGACGTTTTTATACATCGGATTGAGATGAAAATTTGCACATAGGAGTTCTTAGGGACAAACAGCTGATTTCACTTATCCAAACTAAAATCAGGGGTCGGCCAAAGGGGTCGTCCATACTAACTATTCACTGTTGATGCGATATTGTCGTTATTACACATCGGATTCAGACGAAAATTGATACACGAGAGTTTTGTTAGATGAGCAATGGATTTCAGGTATTAAATTCAGTGTAAGGGGCCGGCAAAGGAAGTCGTCCATATAAGCCTTTCAATATTTTTGTAATATCGTCGTTATTATACATCGGATTGGGATGAAAATTTGCACACGGTAGTTTTAAGGGACGGTCAATCGATTCCAGATGTCAAATGTTTTGCCAGGGGTCGACGAAAGGGGTCGCCCATAAAAATTATTTTTTCACTGTTTTTAGCAATATGGACATTATTTTACAATGGATTGCTGTGAAAATTTTCACACGGAAGTTTTTAGGGATGGGCATTCGATTTCAGATATCAAAGATTGTTTAAGAGCCCCCTAAAGGGGTTATGCAATGATTTAGTCGAAATTTATACACGTGGTTTTTTGGCACGGTCAAAAAATTCCTGATTTCAAATTTAGTAGCAGACGACAAACAAAGTGATCGTCCAATATTATTGAAATTATTACTAACCAATGAATTCAGAAGTGCATGGGACTTTCATACAAACTGTTCATAACATACTCTAAGTTGAAAGCGAAACGGAGTTCGTATGGGATCAGCTAGTTGAGTATAAAATACCTTCATATTCAAAGTTTTAAAAAAAACCTTATTTATAGCATCTCGTAGATGAAATGATCATTAATATTTTTTATATTCTCGCAGCATCTCGAATGAAAATTCTTTCCAAAACATTTTCAAAATGCAAAACCTCAAAGCCATTAGCATGATAATTTGTCACCCATGCCCGAGTCCGGACCACCCGTCTTGATCCGGTCGCCGGAAAGAATGAACAAAAATTTAATAAAGCTACCTGTCCGGACATATTATCACTTTTCAGCTGCCGTAAAATCTCCGTCCCATTCCGATCACGCCCTCACTCAGAGTCTAGCCAAGCCAAGCCGAGCAACTCACTTTCACACTTTATTTATGAGTGGCACTTTCTCCTTAACCTGTCCAGCAGCTGTCCACCAAATCCCGAGGGAAGGTCGACGACGACGCCCACACACCTCACTAGAATTCAGGAAACCTCATGCAAATGGGGAGTCTCCTCGGAAGAACGGAAACACCAGACGGACGCAAAAGTTTGTCACTTTTCAAAAGGGAAAAGATTCGCTTTTAAGAGTTTCGCTTCCCGGTTATCGTCAAGAGCGCACCCCGCCTTGAAGTAGGGAAACAATCCGGAATCCGGGCGACAGAAACGGCCACCCGGTTGCCCTCTTCGAAGGTTCACATTCGATGACAAACGGCTAAATTATTCAAATCATGTCCACGGATTGTCTGGACCAGGCCAGGAAGCGCCATACTCATTTTGTAGCGGGTGGTCTCAGCTTGCTCCCGGTTTCCGGATAAGGTGCCAGTAATGAAGTGACAAGCTGTTTCGTCAACTCGATGCTGGGTAAAACAATTGACTAAGTCAAAGTTTCTATGATGTTAACACACTAAGAACAACAAGATAAATAGATTTAAAATGGAATAAGTTCTAGCCCTGGTATGTTATAATTCTAAATTCAACTAAAGGGTATAACACTATTCAAACCCAAAAGCTATGCGAACTTGAAAATCAGTATTTTCAACGAGAAAATAGAAATTCTAATTCCTACTCGATTTTTCAATTTTTATATTCGAAATGTTACTTGCGGTAGCTTTCTTCCAAAAAAAAAATCCTTACATGCAGCAGCTTGGTCAAAACAGAAGATCAAAGGCAACAGTGTTTGGCTTATGGAACCGACCGAAAGTGCATTCCGATGTAATTTTTCATTCCTGATTCCACGTGTGATATCCTGCGAAATGGAACTAACCCGCACAAGAAGCGCATAAGCTAGAGGGTATGGCTTCCATTTTTCTATCGGCATTAGAGCGAAGTGAGGGAAATCTCATCCAGAATATTAATTCTTATTTAGAAAATTCCTTACCTTTCTCAAGAGCGCTTTTCCATGGCCGATAGTCGTTCTCAGAAATAGAAGAAAAAATCCCTCCTTCGAATGATTCTTAAGAGAAAAAGGACCAAGACTGTTCGTGACTTTCACCGATACCGATACCATTTTCGGATGCACGTGATGGTGAGAAGCAAGCAAGCCAAAAGTTGAACAGCAGGGAAAATCGCTACTGAAATAAAAGTCTGGTACTTACCGCAGCAAGAATTTCTGCATGCAACTTTCCTGAGCTAGACTGATATATTCGAACTCGAGTTGTTCTTCGGTGAAAAACGATCGGATGGATTTTAGGGCGTGATTTGTATTAATTTGGAAAGAAAATTGAAAATAAGGGAACTGGAATGAGGACCATTTTTAACAGGAATAGACAGAACATGATTGCTTAGTATTTTTAGTAGATCAGCTTTTATGATGTGACACACTCTAATAGACGTTTTTTAAGGGATAGTTCGAAAATCTTGTCTGTGAGCACATGAAGATGGATGAGTCCAACGGTCAATCCAATGGTTGAATGCACTTTGAACTTAAGAATGCTTACGCTACTTACCGAATTTTCTAGAAAGCATATGTACACGCCAGGCTGTTTAATGAAATACGAAAATAGAACAGTTCATAAAAGGTTGTATCTTCTTTGATCTTTTTAAACAACCGCTCGAAGACTTTAAAGTGCTGCTTCCAAAAATAAAAAAAAAATCAATATCACATTCAACTTTAGATTTCTGACTGGAAATCATGAAAAGATTAAAACGTAGGTAATGAAAATTGATTTGTTCTGATAAAACTTACTGTACAATTATTTGATGTTTCACATGGTTCGCTGATGAATTTCGTACAAAAAGCATCACAGATAAGCCTTACCCCAAAGAAATTTTATTTTAAACTCGTTAATATCTCTAAAAACTTCTACATTTTCCATAATAGTGTTGATATATTCCTACATAGATAAGAGAAAAACCTCTATAAGTGAGAGAAATCACTTAACTTTTTATAGCACAAAACCTCTATAAAAAGCTGACCTCTTATAGGTGACAGTCATTTCCCTGATGCATCTATAATTTGAGGAAATTTCGTTTTTGTTCTAATGTAGATACCAAATTGCATTTAAGTATTACCAGAGAAAACTGAAGAAGTCATTAAAAGTTATCTTCGACAGATATCCATACTTCTATATTGAATCTTGTTCCGTATTTTGACAACTTTTCAATCCTCTTTTCAACATTTATCTAATGTTATTTAACAATTTTGACGGTTCATTGATTGGAAAGTACGGTTTTTACACCACTTTTTAATATTTTTTGTTGTCATGATCTTAAAAAAAATCAACAACGTATAACTTCTAACTCCAGCTTTTATGGACACTTAGTATAATTTTTGTTCGAGCATTCCATCGCTGATCTACAGTCTTTATTCCGAAATTTTTTTTTCTTAGATTTTGAGTAACAGAAAACTGAAAAGTTGTATCTGAATATTGTCTGGGAAACATTTCAAAAATTATAAATTTCGTTAAAGAGGTTGCAAAACAAGAAAAATACAGCAGTGTTAGCAAGAAGTGTCAAATTGACACTCAAGGACTGATTAGGACATTTTTTATCCAGGGCTTTCATGCGGCGTTCAGAAAATATAATGAGGCTAGACTAAAGAATTCAAGAATTCATTGAGGGTCCCCAAAAAAATTGTTTCTTAAGATGTATCCGAATAAAGTTACAAGCCGCCAAACTTCCAATAGTTTCATATTGACTCTAAAAAGTGGATAAGAGGAGGGGGAATGATTTTTAGATCGACACAAATGCCGTAAGGATGGTAAGGAGTTATTAAAAAACTTTAGAAAAAAATGATTGAAAAATCTTGAGGCAGTATAGCTAAAATAAATTAAAAAGAAAAAAGAAATCATTTTAGCAATTCAATATTTAAAAAAAAATCATAATTCCAATATAAATTACATATTTTGCAAGTAATTGGCAGATTTGAATCCTTAAATAGTATCCCCAACGATCTTGATTCTATTATTTTTTGTTTGAATAAGTATGATAACTTTATAATCTCAATGCACAAACTTTTGGAGTGTCAGCATATGGTATCCTCAAAATAAAACATACATATATTATATAAAGAAAACAATTTAATGAAAGATGCCCAACTATGTCATTCAAATAACTCATCGTTTGTACTAAGTAACCTCTGATGTGCATGAAACCAGAAAATTGAAAAAACTATTGGGTGCTTTAACAATTGCTAGATAAATATGCGATACAGAAATATAGGATTAAATAAACGGAAACACTTCTATGATATAATATGATTGATATGATATTTGAATGAAAATTGTCCAATTTGGCAAAATTGAGAAATAAAATAAAAATTGATAGAATGAACAAAACAAACAAGATGAAAAAAAATTTACAAATTAGATGAAAACGACGAAATTTACAAAATCGAAAAAAAGGATAAAAATGACAAAGTTGATAAAACTTATCCCATTGACAAAAATAACGTTCCAAATGAAAAAAAAATCCCAAATTGACAAAATTGGAAGAAAGACAAGAGTTGCAAAGTTGTTTTTTTTTGTCATTTTTGACATTTTTGTCATTTTTGTCATTTTTGTCATTTTTGTCATTTTTGTCATTTTTGTCATTTTTGTCATTTTTGTCATTTTTGTCATTTTTGTCATTTTTGTCATTTTTGTCATTTTTGTCATTTTTGTCATTTTTGTCATTTTTGTCATTTTTGTCATTTTTGTCATTTTTGTCATTTTTGTCATTTTTGTCATTTTTGTCATTTTTGTCATTTTTGTCATTTTTGTCATTTTTGTCATTTTTGTCATTTTTGTCATTTTTGTCATTTTTGTCATTTTTGTCATTTTTGTCATTTTTGTCATTTTTGTCATTTTTGTCATTTTTGTCATTTTTGTCATTTTTGTCATTTTTGTCATTTTTGTCATTTTTGTCATTTTTGTCATTTTTGTCATTTTTGTCATTTTTGTCATTTTTGTCATTTTTGTCATTTTTGTCATTTTTGTCATTTTTGTCATTTTTGTCATTTTTGTCATTTTTGTCATTTTTGTCATTTTTGTCATTTTTGTCATTTTTGTCATTTTTGTCATTTTTGTCATTTTTGTCATTTTTGTCATTTTTGTCATTTTTGTCATTTTTGTCATTTTTGTCATTTTTGTCATTTTTGTCATTTTTGTCATTTTTGTCATTTTTGTCATTTTTGTCATTTTTGTCATTTTTGTCATTTTTGTCATTTTTGTCATTTTTGTCATTTTTGTCATTTTTGTCATTTTTGTCATTTTTGTCATTTTTGTCATTTTTGTCATTTTTGTCATTTTTGTCATTTTTGTCATTTTTGTCATTTTTGTCATTTTTGTCATTTTTGTCATTTTTGTCATTTTTGTCATTTTTGTCATTTTTGTCATTTTTGTCATTTTTGTCATTTTTGTCATTTTTGTCATTTTTGTCATTTTTGTCATTTTTGTCATTTTTGTCATTTTTGTCATTTTTGTCATTTTTGTCATTTTTGTCATTTTTGTCATTTTTGTCATTTTTGTCATTTTTGTCATTTTTGTCATTTTTGTCATTTTTGTCATTTTTGTCATTTTTGTCATTTTTGTCATTTTTGTCATTTTTGTCATTTTTGTCATTTTTGTCATTTTTGTCATTTTTGTCATTTTTGTCATTTTTGTCATTTTTGTCATTTTTGTCATTTTTGTCATTTTTGTCATTTTTGTCATTTTTGTCATTTTTGTCATTTTTGTCATTTTTGTCATTTTTGTCATTTTTGTCATTTTTGTCATTTTTGTCATTTTTGTCATTTTTGTCATTTTTGTCATTTTTGTCATTTTTGTCATTTTTGTCATTTTTGTCATTTTTGTCATTTTTGTCATTTTTGTCATTTTTGTCATTTTTGTCATTTTTGTCATTTTTGTCATTTTTGTCATTTTTGTCATTTTTGTCATTTTTGTCATTTTTGTCATTTTTGTCATTTTTGTCATTTTTGTCATTTTTGTCATTTTTGTCATTTTTGTCATTTTTGTCATTTTTGTCATTTTTGTCATTTTTGTCATTTTTGTCATTTTTGTCATTTTTGTCATTTTTGTCATTTTTGTCATTTTTGTCATTTTTGTCATTTTTGTCATTTTTGTCATTTTTGTCATTTTTGTCATTTTTGTCATTTTTGTCATTTTTGTCATTTTTGTCATTTTTGTCATTTTTGTCATTTTTGTCATTTTTGTCATTTTTGTCATTTTTGTCATTTTTGTCATTTTTGTCATTTTTGTCATTTTTGTCATTTTTGTCATTTTTGTCATTTTTGTCATTTTTGTCATTTTTGTCATTTTTGTCATTTTTGTCATTTTTGTCATTTTTGTCATTTTTGTCATTTTTGTCATTTTTGTCATTTTTGTCATTTTTGTCATTTTTGTCATTTTTGTCATTTTTGTCATTTTTGTCATTTTTGTCATTTTTGTCATTTTTGTCATTTTTGTCATTTTTGTCATTTTTGTCATTTTTGTCATTTTTGTCATTTTTGTCATTTTTGTCATTTTTGTCATTTTTGTCATTTTTGTCATTTTTGTCATTTTTGTCATTTTTGTCATTTTTGTCATTTTTGTCATTTTTGTCATTTTTGTCATTTTTGTCATTTTTGTCATTTTTGTCATTTTTGTCATTTTTGTCATTTTTGTCATTTTTGTCATTTTTGTCATTTTTGTCATTTTTGTCATTTTTGTCATTTTTGTCATTTTTGTCATTTTTGTCATTTTTGTCATTTTTGTCATTTTTGTCATTTTTGTCATTTTTGTCATTTTTGTCATTTTTGTCATTTTGGTCATTTTTGTCATTTTTGTCATTTTTGTCATTTTTGTCATTTTTGTCATTTTTGTCATTTTTGTCATTTTTGTCATTTTTATCATTTTTGTCATTTTTGTCATTTTTGTCATTTTTGTCATTTTTGTCATTTTTGTCATTTTTGTCATTTTTGTCATTTTTGTCATTTTTGTCATTTTTGTCATTTTTGTCATTTTTGTCATTTTTGTCATTTTTGTCATTTTTGTCATTTTTGTCATTTTTGTCATTTTTGTCATTTTTGTCATTTTTGTGATTTTTGTTATTTTTGTCATTTTTGGTATATTTAGCATTTTTGTCGTTTTTTATTTTTGTAATTTTTGTAATTTTTGTCATTTTTGTATTTTTTGTCTTTTTCTCATTTTTGTCAAAACAAGGACTCCAATTTGCAAGAAATATAGCACCCAATCGAAACCCACAACGAGCTGCTGCGTCGTACTGAACCGGGTCGTCGTCGGTGGTTTCGAAGCAGTTCCGCCGAATCAGAAACCACATCATCGGTATACAATCTTCTCTACTAGATAGTGGTCGCATTTATCGGGGCTGACAGCAGTTGAATCCAGCACCATCACCTAGATTTCACACAGTGTCTTCCTTCCTTCGAACGCAACCCAGCACCAGGATGCCAGAAAAGACCACAGCACGGCCACATTTTCTCGGCCTCATCTTTCTCAAAGTTTCAGCCATCATCATAACAGTTCAGTGAAAGTTCTTCACGGTTGCCGTTAGCTGATGTGAATGGCGACATTGCCATTGAAGATGACGATGATGATGGCGGTGGTTCATATTATGGCATCCGAGGAAGGATTAAAACTACCCTTACCTTCACATGAACATACATATGTTGTAGATTAAGTCAAGCGATGTGGTCTTAAAACCGCTACCCTCATAACGTTGGCATTGAGCTTTAGGATTTTAACTATGAAGTGAAACCACACACCCGGAACCTATTTTTTCTCCCATTTTCGCACCAATCTTCGGAAACGGAACCGATATCTGGTTCTTCGGGCGAGGGTCATATGAGGATGCTTCCGGATAGGAAAAAGTGTAAAACTAAACGATGGGCATCTTTTTTCAGATCGTTTGCGCTCTATTTTTCCACCCTCTGGTAAGGGAAAGGAAAGGAACACATTCTAATTTATCTCATTTCACAGTACATTTTCTTGGTAATTTATATTTATTGCGATTCAAATTGCAGTGTTCTCTTTTGTTTCAAAAGCCAGAGTTGAGAAAAAAAAAATTCTAATGTAAATGTTCCCAACAAAAAGCTGTTACTGTTAGGAACCAAACATATTATAGACGGCTCATTGGGAGTAATTCAAGCAAAAACAACTCTTCTGAAGGGTTGAATCAACTCAATTCAATTCAGCACTGAGTTGATTTTTTTTGTAAGTTTTTTGTAAGAAAGAAGTACGCTAAATCCATGATAATCTTTAAAAATTAGAATGAAAACATAAACTTCAACATTCAGCATAAACATCTTAAAAGTCGTTAAATCAAGCTAATAAACTCGAAATTCACTTAATCGACGAAACACATGAACATTTTCCCAACATCATTAGTCTTCTTCATAGCATTAAGCCGCCGATGAATGGGAACGAAATCCTCCATATTGAACTTCAAAATATCCCCAAACGATGTGTTGTGTAAGGCTTAAAGAAAGGAAAAAAGAAATCGATTGAACCACACGTTTTGTCCTTATCAGCCCTTTGCCAAGGATCTCGGAAGATTTTGATGGATTTCCTTTTTTTTCTTCCTCTTGCCTGGCGCCTATACAACAAACTGGGACTGCACGTCGACGAGTTGTTCGGCTTTCAACAATTCTCATAAATATTCAAGACGAGTTTAGAGGTGAAAACAGGCCCTCTCCTCACCCAATAATATATCTTGGCCCTAATCTGGGACGTCACTTTTGATAAATTGCTAAATAATCAAGCGAAGGAAATTTGTTCCGAGAAATTGCGGTTCGATGCAGGCACAACAGTGTGTTGTGGTTTTTCCGAATACTAATAGCTGAGAGTAGGTTGAATGTCACTCAAGCCATTTTTGAATCAATTTTTGATACATCGTTCCGAGCGATGGAAATATTCCGTCCATTCAATTTCGAAACACAAAATTTTCCATTACATCAAAATAACAGCTCCTAGCCATCATCATCATCATAATGCAAACTGAAGCACACATGTTTCAGATAAAAAATTACGCTCAATTGAAGGAAACCAAAAAAATAGAGAGAAAAGTAATACCGAGACCAACATCAATCCGAAGAAATGAGTACAGGAAAATAAAAAATTCAAAAAAAAGAAAATTCAAGAAAATGGAAAAGCTCTTCCAACGAGCCTCGCCACTCACATGATCAAACATTGCTGCTCCTTTTACTATACTACTAGGGTATACTCAATAAAAATTTCATTACCCGAAATTTATATTCTGCTCGGTTGATGTTTGGTATACCTACTAGGAAGCAGAGGAAAACCCTACTCAACGAATACATACCTCCATATTTCCTTGTAACACAGGCATAGATGGGACGGGCAGGAAAAATTCACTGACTCACTCACTCACAAGTTAACGCCACTGCTCACACAACAGTCAGTTTGCTGATGGATTTGTGATTGGTAGCCTTCTGGGAAGCTGCAGGAAATTTTGGTATTTTTTTTCAATGTGCAGAATTGTTTTTTGAATGGTTACTTGTCTAAACCTAAACCTAAACCTACATAAAACGGTGGAATTTCGAAAAATAATTTTGGAGTTTCGTCAATCTGAATATTTGGGGTCAATCATTTAAAAATTGTTATCAACCCAGAGAGTACAATAAGTACGAAAAGCAATTAACAAATACAAGATTACCTACCATTCCACATTAGGTTAATAATGTTGACAAAGCCGGCATAGTCATCTGATTAACATGGACGCATCGATCGATTCCGGTTGATGAGGTTGATTACCTTACGGTCCAGAGATCTACGGAAAATAAAAACACAGGTAATTGTTGTTCAGTGTATTATTGTTTATATTAAAACAAAGGCAATTCAATCAAGTTCCAAATAAAAAACATATTCTGTTGCATTTAAGATATGATGTTAGAAAAAAAGATAAAAAATAACGCAAAAAAAGTTTATCCACCCCTCTGGCTCACATAGCTTTAGTACTTCGTGTGACCTCCTTTGGCTTCAATAACTGCTTGACAACGTCATGGCATCGATTCAACAAGCTTAGCAGTTGTTTCCGGGTTGATTTTATCTCATTCAGTTGAGATTACCTGCCGCAATTGCTGGATACTTATTGGTTTTTGCTCCTGAATCTTAATTTTCAAAATTGACCAGAGATGCTCGATCGGATTAAGGTCGGGAGACTGAGCTGCCCACTCCATAACCTTGATACGCTTTTTTTTTTAACCATTGCGAAACCAGCTTTGAGGTGTGTTTCGGATCTTCGTCTTGTTGGAACGTATATCTGCGCCCCAACTTTAGCTTTTGTGCAGACGCTGGTAGTTTCCGCTTCAAAATATCCAAATAAACCTCCTTGGTCATGACTCCATCGATGAATTCAAGTTCTCCAACACCGGATGTAGCCATAGACACAGAGAACCAGAGATCGGGCTGGAGCCCCAACCGTGTGTAAAACTACCAACCGTGATTTCAAAATAAACGACGCCATTTTACAACTTAGCTAAGAGCCACCAGATGTCGTTACTGGTACTTTTATTTGAAAATTCGGGCAGTATTCTTTTTTCTTTCACAAAATTGTCATCTCGGTAGGATTGATGAAAAATTTGCGCATGGTGTTATCGGATATCTGTAATAAGTATAATAGAAGGGGGGAATATTTGAACAATTTATAAAATTTTGATATCGAGTTGCTTTTAATCATTTTTTGCTATTCCCTTAGGATTCTTAGGTTTCTTAGGTGTTCGGGTCCATGCAATTACTTTGCTCTGTCTAAGAGGCCAAATTAAATACTAAGAAGCTATTCCAATTTTCGAATATTTTCGGAAGTAGGTACTGAAGTTCTATCCTGGCAGAAATGACGCGATGTTTACATGCTAGAATTTCGCAATGTTAATAAGATTTGAAATGCTTCGTTATAAGTGAAATTTGGTTAAAAAAAGCAAGCAGATCCTGCTGCAAATTTCATTATGTTGCTTTTTCAACACCCAAAAAAAAAAGAAAACTAGATGAACTCTGTTTTGGTGCGACCTGGAAGTAAATTTTGGGTTATTTATGTTCTGAGTGTTCTCAACTGTTGACAGAAAAAATTGACAACAACAACTGAGCCACTTAGCTAAGAGCCACTAGATGGTGCTGTTTTTAGGGCAATTTTAACGGCCACCGTGTCAAAACTTTTTATAGATATATACATATCTATTATATAAAATTCTCTTGTAACGGTGTTTGTAGTACTACTCCTCTGAAATGACCGAAACGATTGTAATTAAATTATTTTAAGAATATTCTGTAGGCATGCGAATCGGTTTATATCGAATAAAAATAACAGAAAGTCGCATAAATTGTCCATAATTATTAAATTTGTGGTTATTTGAATAAAATTTAAGTCATGGCATCCATTTTTTCGAGATTTTCTTTACTTTGGGCGCCGGGCGGGCGGTTTGTTTTTCGTCTCCATGGACGAGGCGCCCCGAGCCAACGTCGTGAGAGGATAGTAACCATGGCATAGCATACTGATTAGTGGGAACATTTGGGCGCCTATTTCTCTACCAAGCATACTTTCAATGCACGTGGTGGCGATATGAAGCCTAGATGTGTTTTTTTTCCTTCTAGATTCCTAGTGTACCTTGGCAGAAAATTCTTTCGGAAAATGAATTCCCTCAGTTTTGGTCAATAAAAATAGGTTTATTCCACTGAAACCTTGCACTTATGCAGAATTCAGTCCTATCTTATTTAATTCAAAGAAAAGGCTCTTCATCAGTTCATGTGTCGGATCGGATTTTTTGATCTTCTTTAACTTTAAATGGCGCCTGATAAAACTTCAGTTAAGTACATTTTTACATGATAAACAAAATATTTCCGATCTACCTCGTAGAGAATATCTTATTCATATTTCTGTTATCAATATGATTCAAAAATAACCTTGTAGGCGAAATGGGTTAAATAATTGTATGTAAATTCTATATGTTTTGTATTTTTTTTTTCAATTGTCCGCAAAGAGACATATACCATTATATCTTTAGCATCAGAACTAAATTTATATTTTTTAGACAACAAATGCTACCTACATTAACACGAACTAAACATGGGATTATTTTTGCAAATCTTTCAATTGGTTTTGATTCGATTGATAAAATACCAATCCGTGTCACATCTAGGCGTCAATTATTTCCATGTGCTGTGTACAATTAAGCAGGCTTCATTTTGCTCATCTTGCCCAAAAGGAGACAGTGAACTTTCTCGCTCCTAATAATTGTGAGGAGATTTTAAATGAGCATTTTATCATCTGCTGCTGAGAGAGCCAAGAGAATTTTTTTCTCTAACGAATGATCACTCTTCTACTGTCAGAGCACTGTTGGTTTGTGACTCTGGAAACACCTCATCAGCGCTACGTGTGATCAGTGAAATGAATTGCTCAGTGAAGGCAAGGGCATAGTTTTACTATTCTCATCGCTCCTAAGAGAAAAAGAAATGCAAATCGCATATGAAATTTGGCCGTTTCACCAAATCACGTGGACAGCTTTAATGTGCGATTGAACCGTCCTCTTCCTATATGAAATTATGGAACATTGGCCCCAGCAAGTGCTGAAATAAACCACAACCGAAGCGTCCACCTCTGTTCGGTCGTTGATTTCTCAGCCAGTAACTGAGAAGCTGATGAACATTTCTCCCTTCGAGAACGAAATTGGGTGACTGCGTTTTTGAAATGCTCTGCAACAAAACGTGGGCTTCTTGATCGGTTTAAGTGTGAGAAAGCATGTTTCTCTTAGGCGTTTGACAAGCAAATGAGAAAAAGTGAGCAAAAATCAAGAGAATCGAAGAAGCCTGCAATTAAGCAAGAAAAAACCCATCTAGGTTGCATATCGCCCCCACGTGCATAAGAAATATAGGTACTTGGTTGAGAAATTGAATTTTTCCAGCGATCAATGAACAGTATGTTTTGGTTACTATTCACTTGCGATGACGTTTGCTCGACCAGAGAGACGAAACCCTCGAAGAAAAGAAAATCTTTAAAAATGGATGCCACGACTTTCAATTTCAGATTTTGACAAAAAAAAATGTAAATGTTTTTATTCCATCGGCAAAATGTCAATCTGGGTCACATCTAGGCGTCATTCATAACCATGTGCTGTACAAATGAGCTAGGAATCAAGTAGAAAAAAATCACATCAAGGCTTCATATCGCCACACCTTGCATTGAAAATATGCTTGGTTGAGAAATACGCGCCAAAATATTCTCACTGATCAGTATGCTATGCCATGGTTACTATCCTCTCGTGACGTTGAGTCGCGACGCCTCGACCATGGAGACGAAAAACAAACCGCCCAATGGAAAAAAAATCTCGAGAAAATGGATGTCATGACTTTAATTTGATTCGAAAAACTACAAATTTTGTATGGGAGCCACCCCTCCCTTAAGTCGGATGGGGTTGTAACTATTATAGAAACCACCGCCGGCCCCAAAAACCCTAAGATGCCTATTTTGACGATGATCGGTTCAGTAGTTTCCGAGTCTATAGGGAACAGACAGACAGACAAACATTCACTAGCTGATCCCATACGAACTCCGTTTCGCTTTGAACTTGGAATACATATATCATGAACAGTTCGTATGAAAGTCAATTGCCGAAAATTTTCCAGATACACTTCGGAATTCATTGTTAAGTAATAATTGCAAAAATATTGGACGATTACTTTTTCTGTCGTCTGCTACTAAATTTGAAATTAGGTAACATCTGACCGTGCCAAAAAGTTGAACCCCTTTCGGTGGCCTCTTATACAGTCTTTTTGATATCTGAAATTGATTACCATTCCCTCAAAACTCCCGTTTGCAAATTTTCAAAGCAATCCATTGCATAATAACGTCAATATTACCAAAAACAGTGAAAAAGTAATTAATATGGACGACCCCTTTCGTCGACCCCTAGCAAAACATTTGACATCTGAAATCGATTGCCCGTCCCCGAAAACTACCGTGTGCAAATTTCCATTACAATCTGATGTCAAATAACGACAATATTGCAAAAATATTGAAAGGTTAATATGGACGACCCCCTTTGCCGGCTCCTTACACTGAATTTAATACCTGAAATCCATTGCTCGTCCCTCAAAACTCTCGTGTACCAATTTTCATCTAAATCCAATGTATAATAACGACAATATCGCATTAAAAGTTAACTATTCACTGGACGACCCCCTTGGCCGACCCCTGTTTTTAATTTTGATAAGTGAAATTAATTGTTTGTCCCTAATAACTCCTATGTGCAAATTTTCATTCCAATCCGATCACTAAGATATTGAAAAGTTTATATGGATGACCCCTTTTGACGGCCCCTTACATTGAATTTGATACCTCAAATCGATTGCACGTCACTCAAAACTATCGTGTACCAATTTTCAGCTGAATACGATGTATGATAACGTCAATATCGCAAAAACAGCGAATAGTTAATATGGACGACCCCTTTGGCTGACCCCTTACACACACCTTGATACCTGAAATCAATTGCCCAACTCTCAAAACATTCATGTGCAAATTTTCAACACGATCCGACGAAAAGTAACTTCAATATCGCGAAAACAATATTTGTCTTGTATGGACGACCCCCTTCAGAAGGGGTCATCGGAAATCTGAAAACATTTTTCATCCTTCCTGAGCCTAATGAGCATCCATGCCAAATTTCAGACCTCTAGCTCTTAAGACGGCTGAGTCTATAGAGGACAAACAAACAAACAAACAAACAAACATACAGAAATTGCTTTTTATTTATATAGATGTCCGCTGTTTTAGTCAACCTCACTGGTGCAGTTAATAAAACTGTTCAATTGTTAAATCTTGTTACTAAGCCACTGACTTGTTTTTCAAAACTCACAGCACAAAAACGCTGTAAGTATTCGGTAAGATATGAAAAGACGAATCTATTCAGCAAACCTTATTAAATTAAATATAATGATTAGCAATCTATATTTTATTTGTCTAGATACTTGCTTATTTGTGTTTAAAATGTTAATTTGTTTTAGATTTTTGTTTGATTCACGTCTTTAAATTGATATTTTAATGGAATTTCAATAATAGTTTCAAAATTATTAAGACGTAGTTAAAACCATAAAACCAGAAATGCTCATTTGAGTAAGTTGAAATCATATCAACGGATTCATATTTGACTGAATAAATAAAGTGCGATATTCAAAATTCAATTGATTATGGATTTCTAATCTGATGAAAATAAACAAATGGGCATTCCATATCCCCAACTAGATAAATAAACGTAAATTCAACTTCATTCCAGTGAAAAAAAAACATTTGTCTGCGTTTTGCCTTAGACTAAGCCAGCCACAAACAGATGTACAGAATTTTTTGAATATTTTTTTTTTTAATTGTCTTCAACATTATTTATATGCTGCTGAATTCTCTTCATCTATATCTTCAACATTTTTCCTGCCACAGTCTTTATTTTTCCCAATCACTCAAAAAATGTTGGCCAATTTTTTTGAAAATTTATAAACTCACCCCCCTTAAGAACATTCTCTAGATCCGCGCCTGTCTTCCGGTCAGTTCGCGAAGCTGTTGCTCGCTTTC
>NC_073692.1:424182603-424287104 GCF_029784155.1 Uranotaenia lowii
GATGCAGGCTTAACAGGTAGTGCTACATAACTTTGGCTTGTGCTTGGCAAAGGTGAATTGATTTGTGTGGTTGTGTTTGGTGAATTGTGTGTTGCATTTAGTGGTTGAGTGTGTGTTTCCGTAACTATTGGCATGGTTTGTTGTCTTTGCTGTTGATAGGCTTGCTGTGGATTAATATGGGTGCTTTCTTGAATAGGTTGTGCGTTTGACAGTTGACTAAGTCTCGGATTCAACGGATTTGGAACGGAGGATCGCGTAGCATGCAACATCGTGTGATGCTTTTGTTGACATAACCTACAACTGCTACGTGTGCAGTTTGTCGCAAAATGACCAGGCTGCAGACAATTCCGACAAACTCGACTTCGATTGGCGGCTTCAACGCGTTCAGATATTTTCAATCGAAGGAATCGCTGACAATGAAACGGTGAATGCCACGTTTCGCTACAAAATGGACACTGGTTTGAGGACTTAAACGTTGTGTAGCTTGCTGATTGGGTTCTCGACTGATGATGATCGGTGACGTTGTAGCGAGGTTCTTTGGCTGGAGCAACTGACTGCAGAACGGAACAGTAGCTGCGCAGAAACTTCCTCATGTCCTCGTATTTGGGTACTTCTTTGCAGTTGTGTTGTGTTTCCCAGCTTCGTAAGGTGACAGAGTCCAGTCGCGTGTAAAGCATGTGCGCTAGAATGGTGCTCCAACCATCAGTGTCTTCACCGACCTTCTGCAGCATCATCAGGTTCTTCTCGAATTCAGATATGAGATTGTTGATGCTCTCGTACCCCTCTTTTCTTATCGGTTCTAGTGAAAACAGTGCGTCTAAGTACGCCTTCACTATCAGCTTCTTGTTTTCATATCGTTCTGTCAGAATCTCCCAGGCGATAGTGTAATTGACGTCTGACAGTTCGATAGAGAGAACTTCTTCGAGTGCCTCGCCGCTTAAAGATGACCTGAGGTATGAGAACTTCTCCATGGGTGCAAGTTGACCGTTGTTGTGGATCAAGCTTTGAAAACTGTCGCGGAATGAGACCCATTCGCGAAGTTTTCCACTAAAACTGGGCAATCGGATTTCTGGCAGCTTAACTCTTGACCCCATGGAGGCATGGTCTTGATGATGAAAGGAATTGTCGTCGTTTGGAGCTTGTTCACGTTTTTGTTGAAGTTTCGATAGAGCACCCTTCAACCGGAAGAAACGATCTTCAAAACTCAGCAGCAGCATGTCGTTTTCTTCCTCACGTTGGGCTTCTGCTTCATCTTTGGCGTCGCCGTAAAGCTCCTTGGCTTTCTTCTCTTCGCTTTCATACGCAATCATCTCGATTTTACTTCGCACTTCATGGAATTCACTGTACACAGGTTCTAAGGCCTCAAGCCTAGACCTAATCTGACACTCGTCACGTTCTGTATTATAATTCTGTACGAATCGGTCGACACTGTCCATGAGAAGCACTATTTGCCGTTCTCTTTTCTGTAACAACTTCAACTGAACGTTTTTCGCCATTCTGATTGGAAAGTCTTACAACTTCTACCTTAAGTTCAAGCACTCTGACGCTTCAGAGCTGAAAAGGCAGCAATTCAACCCGAAAAGGGGCAAATGTAGAAAACAATTTCCAAATTTCCGAACAATCTGACACCCTTGGACCCAATTTGTCCAAAACTGACGAAATTCTGACTCAAAAACTGACGTGGGCGTATTTGTTGTTGAAGTTCAGGAGTTGATTCTTAGTTTCTGACGAATTATCAATCGATTTTCAATTTCTGGCAAATCAGACACCCTTGGACCCGATTCGTCCAATACAGAATTAACAACAACTGACACAAGCTTCAAATTTCTGACGAATTCAGAAAATCTCTTAAACTGGCACGTTATTTCTGCCTCAGGCTTAATTTCTGATAGTTATTCAGACGATTTGTAAACTGACTCAATTTCTAACAAGTTCAGACCAAATTTCACTAACTCAATTTCTGACAATATTTCAGACGAGGTTTCCGACAATATTCAGACAAGATTTCTGGCAAAACTTAAATTTTGACTCAGACTCAATTCTGGCAAGTTTCAAACAAGATTCCAACAATATTCACTTAAGAATTCCGACACAAACTGATTCAGACTTAATTCTGATACGATCTCCAACTCAAACTTAATTTCTGACCATACAGACTTAATTCTGACAAGTTTCCGACTCAAACTTAAATTCTGACCATTCAGACTTAATTCTGACAAGTTTCTGACTCAAACTTAAATTCTTCAACAAACTTGTATTTTCTGACAAACTCAAACACCTTGGACCCAATCCGTCCAGTACTGAATAGTTCTGACCAATATGACTGACTTGCACCTTCTGTGCTTCTGACTTGCACCTTAATGTGCTCTGACATGCACCTTATGTGCTTCTGACTTGCACCTTAATGTGCTCTGACATGCACCTTATGTGCTTCTGACTAAGGGTATATGCACTTAAATTTGATCAACTCGACGTTCCATCCGATCGCGACGCGAATTACGAGACTTGCAACCCGATATTGACAGCAGCGAGTGGGCACAACCAGTTTAATAATGCAAAGTAAAAATGCCAATGAATTACCAAGACCAATTCTAGTTAACGGACAAGGCACACACTTCATGCAACTAAAAACAATTCAATCTCAATTCTTTATTTTTATTCGCACTATTTTGGCCTCATGCACCAAGCCTTTGAATACTTCCTGCTTAATTATTCCGGAAAACTGCTCCTCCAGACGTTGCGTCGTTTGTTGGTTGCTCAAGATCAGCTGTCCTTTAATGCGCTGCTGTTTAATCAGCTGTCCTCTGCTTCGCTGCTGTTAGATCAGCTGTTCTCTGCTTCGTAGAATATCTGCTTGTTGTAGGATATCTGCTCCACTGCTTCAGGTATCGGCTTAACTCCGCTAGCACTTATTGTCCAAAAATTGCAATGGCGTATTCTTTTTCCACTGATGCACTTAATTGCATCCAAGCCAAGCGTTCAAAATGCACTCGCTTTGTTAGCGTCAACAATCACTTGAGTTCAATTGTCCAGCACTGCGATGGCGATTTCGTGAACAGAAAATGGTTCACACTTTGCTCCGCCGATCGGCTTTCTTGACTTAACTTTAAGTCCAATTATGTTCCGGAACCACTTTTCCGGACGGTCATCCGGTTCGAAGGACCAAATGTTTTGGGACCGGAACACAATTTCGGACCGTCGTATGGACTGTATCCATAGGTCGCTGGTTCATATCCGGCTCGAAGGACCAAATGTTTTGGGACCGGAACACAATTTCGGACCGAATTCAGAACTCGCGATTTAATTTAAAACTCAAACTAGTTTCACTTAAATTGAAACTCTTTTATTTCGATTCGAGCGATTGGTGGTTTATTGATTGGGTGTTTACACGGCGACGGATTGGTTTGGACTGTGTTCACAATTGTGTTGTACACAAAGTGGCGAAACAGAGAAATGTATATAATGCAAAATGTTCTCTATCCCTGCAACTAACACATTTACTTAACCGTTCAAGCATTAAATGCGGAGAGAGAAAAAACATAAAAGTCAAAATGCCATTCTCTTGCGCTCTGCGATGAACAGAGCTTATATATCTCTCCTGTGATTTGCTTTTTAGATGCCTTTCGAAATTGTCTAAATTCCCGTTCCCTTCTGTCGTTTTGTTCTCTCACTACCACTTTTGACTATTTTTTCGAATTTTTGTCATATTTCGTTAATTTTAAACAAAATATATTATATCACGTATTTTTTAAATCGCATTTGACATTATTTTGTTATTTTTTTTTTACATGTTTTTATTAGAATTTAGTTATGTTTTATCTCATTCTTCAAAATTTGGTAATATTTCTGTCAAAACTTTTTCATATTCTTACCTATTTTTTATTTTTTGTTTTTTTGAACACTTTTTTCAATTTTTTTTTATTGTTTTATCATAGAATTGTCAGATTTTTTTGATTTTATAGCATTTTTTTTTGTTATGTTATATTCATTTTATTGTCGAAGTTTGATCATAATTTGCCACATTTCTGAATTTTGATATAATGTCATATTTGTAAATTTTTTGTCAAATATTTGTTTTTAGACTAGTTCTGTCAGGTTTTTGTAATTTTTTTGTCAAATTTGTAAATTTTTTTGTCAAATATTTGTTCTTAGACTTGTTCTGACAGGTTTATGTCATTTTATTGTCAAATAATGATCATAATTTTGTCACATTTGTTAAAATTTTGTCATATTTTTTACAAAAAAAAAAAGTATGTCATATTTTTGCTTTAGTTCTTTCCGATTTTTGTCATTTGATTTTCAAATTTTAGTGAAAGTTTTTCAGATATTTTTGCTGCAGTTCTATTTTTTTTGTCATAATTTTGTTTTATTTTTAAATTTTATAACATAGGTCATATTTTTGTTTTTGACTTTCAGTTGTTTTTACAGATATTTTTCATTTTTTCTGTCATTTTTCATTTTTGAGCCGTTTCACTCAATACCCATATTGTGGATGGTTCATGAGATTTTCAGTTATTTACAGCATTTTAAGTGAAGTGGAAGCCATAATCATGAATTTCAAGATGGCGTCACGCAGCAAAATTCGACTTCTACTTATTAAGCCTTTTCATCTAATTCCCATATTGTGGGGGTTAAAAATATGTGCTTTTCTATCACTTTCAGAATTTTAAGAAAGCCGGGAAGTCGCCATATTGGATTTTAAGATGTCGCCGGACTATGAATTTCAACTTATATCCGTTAAGCCCCTTCACGCTTTATCTATTTGCAAAATTTGAAGGATTTTCATGCCACCAGTCTTTTGTTGCCAGTTTCAATTTGTTTCCATTGAAAAAGACTGATTACGCGTTTTTGGCGAAATGCGCTTTTAAAAAAGTCCATAATCATTAGAGGAACGGATATGATCATTGAATATGCAAAGTTTTGAAAAACCAGTTTTGCAAAACTATTATTTTCGATGAAATATATCCGAGGGAATATTTTCAGTGTATGTCCGGATAAACTGGATGAATCTGCGCGATCGAGCCAGTTCTTTGCAGAAACAAATCGCTTGCATTGTGAGCGGTCTATGTTTTTTCAATGTGTTTCACTGAGAAGCGGTTTTTTAGCACGAACTGTACAGTGAAAACCCGATTTTATCACCCCCATGATGAATTTTAGAGTGATAAATCGCGAAGAGTAATAAAATCGGGAGATTTTGAAAAAAATGATTTTAATCCGTCATAATCTTATAAATAACGACAAAAAACGTATATTATCCCAATTAAACAGTGTAGAGGTTTTGTAGTAGATATTCCCTTTTTGACACATTACTAGTTATAGGTTTTTTTACATCAAAACATCATTCAATATTGGTTTTACGCATCTTTAAACATCTTGTTTCGACCGGTGTTAGCAGAAAAATTAAATAATCTTAATGGTTCAAATCCTAATGATCTAATTCTATCTTTTGGATATAATTTACTGAAGATAAGATTCAAAGCTTCCGTTCAAATCAAAATAAAAAAAAAATTAATGTGCCTGTCACATTTTTCGCCTCTAAACATACCTGGATGACTCGAATGATTTTCCAAAACTGGTTCCTCTAAGACTTCGTACCAGCAGTACGCAAATTTTCAGCCGAAATGCCGAAAGGACCCTGAGGAGAGATATGCAAGTAAAGCTTTTACGGATGAAGAAATTCTGAACATGACGCTGGATGATCAGTCAGCATTAAACGAGCCCCTCGAATAATTGGAGCCATTAAAAATTTCGGATGTAGCACCAGACTCAGAATCAGCGGCATCTACCCCAAATTATTCTTGTGAAATTTCAAGAAACATAATTGATGTTGAAGTTGTACGTATGTTGGACAACATAGTTGATTGGGCTGATGATCTCTTATAGATGATGTCATCTTCTTGCAACGTATCAGAGAGATTGCTTTGAAGAAAGCTCAAACAAATAAAACACAGCTTTAAGATTACTTGAATATGTTCTTTTATACCATTATATTTAGTTATAATTGTATTCAACAACTTTGATTAACAAAAAATCTGTTTAAAACTTGACTTATTTGTATAAAAATCTTGATACGTTCCTGATCAATCATCTTCACTTTCAATATCGATGCAATCATCCGTCAGTTTTGTCCCTTCAGAATGATTTCAACTTCAAGATGTTAAACGGAAATGAAAAAAGGCGATATTTATTTAATATTTTTGCGTTGAATAAAAAATTATGACAATGGGTGAAAAATGAGACAAAATCGGGGGCAGACAAAATCGGTGTGTGACAAAATCGGGTTTTCACTGTAGTAAAAAAAATTTATGCAAGATTCTGTCGAAAAAAAAATAAGAAAATTAATTCTAACTTTTTTTTCGAATTTCACATATTTTTCTCTAGAAATCTAGACATTGCTTAATTTTTGCCCCTTAAGGTAGGCCCTATTGTTAACATTTCTGCATTCTGAACTATGGTAAACATCATTCGAAAATCAATTCCTAAGATTTGAAAGTAACTCTGGGTCCGAAAACTTCTTCACAACATCCAGAAAGCTTTTAAAGTGTCTAGTTTGTTCCCCATTCGATGCTTTCTAATACAGTTCGCTGAGAATTGGCAATAAAACTCAGCTCCATGACCGGTTAACGATCCTGAGAACATGGTCCAGCTGCAAAGCTTTTAACCGTCCATTGGATCGTTAATGAGTCGGTTGATTTGTAGGCATCGAAATTGCGTGATTATCCTGGTGGAATTTTTAATAAGAAAACTGTTTGCTGCATCAACGCTCCCGCTTAAATCTGCGTGATTTGGTACAGATGCGCCCCGTTTTTTTATTCGACTTCGTTGATTCAGCTGGCGGCGGCGTCTCGTCCAGCTGTTGGCGGTTTGCGGGAATGGCCCATCTCATGTCGTCTTCGATGACCGTTTGAAGGGTTGTTAAATGTACTTTCCTTGTAATATGTTAAACGATCAACGCTTTTTCCGCCACCGCAAGCTGCAGCGTGGTAGCTCTGTGTTTTTTTTTCTTCCAACTCTCTTAATATCGAATAATTAAAAGGTAAGAACTGATTTCATTTCACGGTTGCCCTTTTTGTAAAAGTTTTTTTTTTCTTTTACTTGAAGCCACATCAGCGCAAGCGTTTCTGTTGAGGAGAGGAGATTGCTTCAGTATCACGCTCTTGTACGATTCATGAATAATGCAGAACCTACGGGATCAGTTGCAGCTTTCAAACATCTCTCAAGTAGGAGTTCTGATTTCAAGAGATGCATTTTCTCATACTTTCGAAGGGTTTTGAACCGAAATATTATATACGTTACACCTAATTGCTTAGAAAAAAATTTGAAAAAAAAGTGTAAATATGAATTCAGGCTCAGGATTCAGATCCAGCATTTATGTTTATCATCCAGTTAAAGCTGAGTAAAAATTATCAAGATTACTTCTTATGAAATTTGAAATTTGAATCTTATTTCGAAATTCAAAACAATTTTGTAATTTCAATAAATTCAATAAATTCAATAAATTGAATTTTTTTGTATTTTTTATAATTTTGTCATTTTTGTCATTTTTGTCATTTTTGTCATTTTTGTCATTTTTGTCATTTTTGTCATTTTTTGTCATTTTTTGTCATTTTTGTCATTTTTGTCATTTTTGTCATTTTTGTCATTTTTGTCATTTTTTGTCATTTTTTGTCATTTTTGTCATTTTTGTCATTTTTGTCATTTTTGTCATTTTTGTCATGTTTGTCATTTTTGTCATTTTTGTCATTTTTGTCATTTTTCTCATTTTTGTCATTTTTGTCATTTTTGTCATTTTTGTCATTTTTGTCATTTTTGTCATTTTTGTCATTTTTGTCGTTTTTGTCGTTTTTGTCGTTTTTGTCGTTTTTGTCATTTTTGTCATTTTTGTCATTTTTGTCATTTTTGTCATTTTTGTCATTTTTGTCATTTTTGTCATTTTTGTCATTTTTGTCATTTTTGTCATTTTTGTCATTTTTGTCATTTTTGTCATTTTTGTCATTTTTGTCATTTTTGTCATTTTTGTCATTTTTGTCATTTTTGTCATTTTTGTCATTTTTGTCATTTTTGTCATTTTTGTCATTTTTGTCATTTTTGTCATTTTTGTCATTTTTGTCATTTTTGTCATTTTTGTCATTTTTGTCATTTTTGTCATTTTTGTCATTTTTGTCATTTTTGTCATTTTTGTCATTTTTGTCATTTTTGTCATTTTTGTCATTTTTGTCATTTTTGTCATTTTTGTCATTTTTGTCATTTTTGTCATTTTTGTCATTTTTGTCATTTTTGTCATTTTTGTCATTTTTGTCATTTTTGTCATTTTTGTCATTTTTGTCATTTTTGTCATTTTTGTCATTTTTGTCATTTTTGTCATTTTTGTCATTTTTGTCTTTTTTGTCTTTTTTGTCATTTTTGTCATTTTTGTCATTTTTGTCATTTTTGTCATTTTTGTCATTTTTGTCATTTTTGTCATTTTTGTCATTTTTGTCATTTTTGTCATTTTTGTCATTTTTGTCATTTTTGTCATTTTTGTCATTTTTGTCATTTTTGTCATTTTTGTCATTTTTGTCATTTTTGTCATTTTTGTCATTTTTGTCATTTTTGTCATTTTTGTCATTTTTGTCATTTTTGTCATTTTTGTCATTTTTGTCATTTTTGTCATTTTTGTCATTTTTGTCATTTTTGTCATTTTTGTCATTTTTGTCATTTTTGTCATTTTTGTCATTTTTGTCATTTTTGTCATTTTTGTCATTTTTGTCATTTTTGTCATTTTTGTCATTTTGTCATTTTTGTCATTTTTGTCATTTTTGTCATTTTTGTCATTTTTGTCATTTTTGTCATTTTTGTCATTTTTGTCATTTTTGTCATTTATGTCATTTTTGTCATTTTTGTCATTTTTGTCATTTTAGTCATTTTTGTCATTTTTGTCATTTCTGTCATTTTTGTCATTTTTGTTATTTTTGTCATTTTTGTCATTTTTGTCATTTTTGTCATTTTTGTCATTTTTGTCATTTTTGTCATTTTTGTCATTTTTGTCATTTTTGTCATTTTTGTCATTTTTGTCATTTTTGTCATTTTTGTCATTTTGTCATTTTTGTCATTTTTGTCATTTTTGTCATTTTTGTCATTTTTGTCATTTTTGTCATTTTTGTCATTTTTGTCATTTTTGTCATTTTTGTCATTTTTGTCATTTTTGTCATTTTTGTCATTTTTGTCATTTTTGTCATTTTTGTCATTTTTGTCATTTTTGTCATTTTTGTCATTTTTGTCATTTTTGTCATTTTTGTCATTTTTGTCATTTTTGTCATTTTTGTCATTTTTGTCATTTTTGTCATTTTTGTCATTTTTGTCATTTTTTGTCATTTTGTCATTTTTGTCATTTTTGTCATTTTGTCATTTTTGTCATTTTTGTCATTTTTGTCATTTTTGTCATTTTTGTCATTTTTGTCATTTTTGTCATTTTTGTCATTTTTGTCATTTTTGTCATTTTGTCATTTTTGTCATTTTTGTCATTTTGTCATTTTTGTCATTTTTGTCATTTTTGTCATTTTTGTCATTTTTGTCATTTTTGTCATTTTTGTCATTTTTGTCATTTTTGTCATTTTTGTCATTTTTGTCATTTTTGTCATTTTTGTCATTTTTGTCATTTTTGTCATTTTTGTCATTTTTGTCATTTTTGTCATTTTTGTCATTTTTGTCATTTTTGTCATTTTTGTCATTTTTGTCATTTTTGTCATTTTTGTCATTTTTGTCATTTTTGTCATTTTTGTCATTTTTGTCATTTTTGTCATTTTTGTCATTTTTGTCATTTTTGTCATTTTTGTCATTTTTGTCATTTTTGTCATTTTTGTCATTTTTGTCATTTTTGTCATTTTTGTCATTTTTGTCATTTTTGTCATTTTTGTCATTTTTTGTCATTTTTTGTCATTTTTGTCATTTTTGTCATTTTTGTCATTTTTGTCATTTTTGTCATTTTTGTCATTTTTGTCATTTTTGTCATTTTTGTCATTTTTGTCATTTTTGTCATTTTTGTCATTTTTGTCATTTTTGTCATTTTTGTCATTTTTGTCATTTTTGTCATTTTTGTCATTTTTGTCATTTTGTCATTTTTGTCATTTTTGTCATTTTTGTCATTTTTGTCATTTTTGTCATTTTTGTCATTTTTGTCATTTTTGTCATTTTTGTCATTTTTGTCATTTTTGTCATTTTGTCTTTGTCATTTTTGTCATTTTTGTCATTTTTGTCATTTTTGTCATTTTTGTCATTTTTGTCATTTTTGTCATTTTTGTCATTTTTGTCATTTTTGTCATTTTTGTCATTTTTGTCATTTTTGTCATTTTTGTCATTTTTGTCATTTTTGTCATTTTTGTCATTTTTGTCATTTTTGTCATTTTTGTCATTTTTGTCATTTTTGTCATTTTTGTCATTTTTGTCATTTTTGTCATTTTTGTCATTTTTGTCATTTTTGTCATTTTTGTCATTTTTGTCATTTTTGTCATTTTTGTCATTTTTGTCATTTTTGTCATTTTGTCATTTTTGTCATTTTTGTCATTTTTGTCATTTTTGTCATTTTTGTCATTTTTGTCATTTTTGTCATTTTTGTCATTTTTGTCATTTTTGTCATTTTTGTCATTTTTGTCATTTTTGTCATTTTTGTCATTTTTGTCATTTTTGTCATTTTTGTCATTTTTGTCATTTTTGTCATTTTTGTCATTTTTGTCATTTTTGTCATTTTTGTCATTTTTGTCATTTTTGTCATTTTTGTCATTTTTGTCATTTTTGTCATTTTTGTCATTTTTGTCATTTTTGTCATTTTTGTCATTTTTGTCATTTTTGTCATTTTTGTCATTTTTGTCATTTTTGTCATTTTTGTCATTTTTGTCATTTTTGTCATTTTTGTCATTTTTGTCATTTTTGTCATTTTTGTCATTTTTGTCATTTTTGTCATTTTTGTCATTTTTGTCATTTTTGTCATTTTTGTCATTTTTGTCATTTTTGTCATTTTTGTCATTTTTGTCATTTTTGTCATTTTTGTCATTTTTGTCATTTTGTCATTTTTGTCATTTTTGTCATTTTTGTCATTTTTGTCATTTTTGTCATTTTTGTCATTTTTGTCATTTTTGTCATTTTTGTCATTTTTGTCATTTTTGTCATTTTTGTCATTTTGTCATTTTTGTCATTTTTGTCATTTTTGTCATTTTTGTCATTTTTGTCATTTTTGTCATTTTTGTCATTTTTGTCATTTTTGTCATTTTTGTCATTTTTGTCATTTTTGTCTTTTTTGTCATTTTTTCATTTTTGTCATTTTTGTCATTTTTGTCATTTTTGTCATTTTTGTCATTTTTGTCATTTTTGTCATTTTTGTCATTTTTGTCATTTTTGTCATTTTTGTCATTTTTGTCATTTTTGTCATTTTTTGTCATTTTTTGTCATTTTTTGTCATTTTTGTCATTTTTGTCATTTTTGTCATTTTTGTCATTTTTGTCATTTTTGTCATTTTTGTCATTTTTGTCATTTTTGTCATTTTTGTCATTTTTGTCATTTTTGTCATTTTTGTCATTTTTGTCATTTTTGTCATTTTTGTCATTTTTGTCATTTTTGTCATTTTTGTCATTTTTGTCATTTTTGTCATTTTTGTCATTTTTGTCATTTTTGTCATTTTTGTCATTTTTGTCATTTTTGTCATTTTTGTCAT
Source organism: Uranotaenia lowii (assembly GCF_029784155.1). Lineage (NCBI taxonomy): Eukaryota > Metazoa > Arthropoda > Insecta > Diptera > Culicidae > Uranotaenia > Uranotaenia lowii. The sequence continues at coordinate 424,194,290 of NC_073692.1, forward strand.
TTTTGTCATTTTTGTCATTTTTGTCATTTTTGTCATTTTGTCATTTTTGTCATTTTTGTCATTTTTGTTATTTTTGTCATTTTTGTCATTTTTGTCATTTTTGTCATTTTTGTCATTTTTGTCATTTTTGTCATTTTTGTCATTTTTGTCATTTTTGTCATTTTTGTCATTTTTGTCATTTTTGTCATTTTTGTCATTTTTGTCATTTTTGTCATTTTTGTCATTTTTTGTCATTTTTGTCATTTTTGTCATTTTTGTCATTTTTGTCATTTTTGTCATTTTTGTCATTTTTGTCATTTTTGTCATTTTTGTCATTTTTGTAATTTTTGTCATTTTTGTCATTTTTGTCATTTTTGTCAATTTTGTCATTTTTGTCATTTTTGTCATTTTTGTCATTTTTGTCATTTTTGTCATTTTTGTCATTTTTGTCATTTTTGTCATTTTTGTCATTTTTGTCATTTTTGTCATTTTTGTCATTTTGTCATTTTTGTCATTTTTGTCATTTTTGTCATTTTTGTCATTTTTGTCATTTTTGTCATTTTGTCATTTTTGTCATTTTTGTCATTTTTGTCATTTTTGTCATTTTTGTCATTTTTGTCATTTTTGTCATTTTTGTCATTTTTGTCATTTTTGTCATTTTTGTCATTTTTGTCATTTTTGTCATTTTTGTCATTTTTGTCATTTTTGTCATTTTTGTCATTTTTGTCATTTTTGTCATTTTTGTCATTTTTGTCATTTTTGTCATTTTTGTCATTTTTGTCATTTTTGTCATTTTTGTCATTTTGTCATTTTTGTCATTTTTGTCATTTTTGTCATTTTTGTCATTTTTGTCATTTTTGTCATTTTTGTCATTTTTGTCATTTTTGTCATTTTTGTCATTTTTGTCATTTTTGTCATTTTTGTCATTTTTGTCATTTTTGTCATTTTTGTCATTTTTGTCATTTTTGTCATTTTTGTCATTTTTGTCATTTTTGTCATTTTTGTAATTTTTGTCATTTTTGTCATTTTTGTCATTTTTGTCATTTTTGTCATTTTTGTCATTTTTGTCATTTTTGTCATTTTTGTCATTTTTGTCATTTTTGTCATTTTTGTCATTTTTGTCATTTTTGTCATTTTTGTCATTTTTGTCATTTTGTCATTTTTGTCATTTTTGTCATTTTGTCATTTTGTCATTTTTGTCATTTTTGTCATTTTTGTCATTTTTGTCATTTTTGTCATTTTTGTCATTTTTGTCATTTTTGTCATTTTTGTCATTTTTGTCATTTTTGTCATTTTTGTCATTTTTGTCATTTTTGTCATTTTTGTCATTTTTGTCATTTTTGTCATTTTTGTCATTTTTGTCATTTTGTCATTTTTGTCATTTTTGTCATTTTTGTCATTTTTGTCATTTTTGTCATTTTTGTCATTTTTGTCATTTTTGTCATTTTTGTCATTTTTGTCATTTTTGTCATTTTTGTCATTTTTGTCATTTTTGTCATTTTTGTCATTTTTGTCATTTTTGTCATTTTTGTCATTTTTGTCATTTTTGTCATTTTTGTCATTTTTGTCATTTTTGTCATTTTTGTCATTTTTGTCATTTTTGTAGTTTTTGTCGTTTTTGTCATTTTTGTCATTTTTGTCATTTTTGTCATTTTTGTCATTTTTGTCATTTTTGTCATTTTTGTCATTTTTGTCATTTTTGTCATTTTTGTCATTTTTGTCATTTTTGTCATTTTTGTCATTTTTGTCATTTTTGTCATTTTTGTCATTTTTGTCATTTTTGTCATTTTTGTCATTTTTGTCATTTTTGTCATTTTTGTCATTTTTGTCATTTTTGTCATTTTTGTCATTTTTGTCATTTTTGTCATTTTTGTCATTTTTGTCATTTTTGTCATTTTTGTCATTTTTGTCATTTTTGTCATTTTTGTCATTTTTGTCATTTTTGTCATTTTTGTCATTTATGTCTGTAAAAAAAGATGCAAAATTTTCCGATTAAGGTTCATGTTGTTTAAATTATAGGCGTTTCCACAAAAAGTTACGCTATGACGCCAAGGCCCAATTTAGAGCCTCATTGAAATTCCAAACTTTCGAGTGATTTATGATGATTATCACATCGTCCTAGTACCTCATCGCTGCGAAGCAAACACGCGTCCGTAATCAAATTTGTCATGCATCCCCAGCATGATATGGCACCATCAAGCAAATTGGAAGAAAATAAAAAAAAACTCATTCCCATGATTGGGTCCTCGTCGTTTGGGTTATCGAAAACCGTTGACATTAATCCAATAACCGTTTCCCGTAGTCATTTCCCCGCACTAATGGCGATAACGATAATGATCCTTTAAATCATAATCACATGCACAACCCACAGAGAGATGCATCCCATCATCAAACATAATGATCATTGCCATCAACATTTATGACCCCGTGAGCTTCATTCGATGGAGTCACATGAGGAGTGGTGTCTTCTTGGAGTGTTCATCAGGAAAAATTTAGAAAATTTCAAACTCATCTTTTGCTTTCTGCCAACAATGGGCAGGTGAAGTCAACCTCGACCGAATCCGGCCAGAGATTAACCTATTTGCGCGATACATTCGAAACAAATGCCGCGTAAAATCCTCCGAACACGTGCGTATGCGCCCTGATTTATGCAACACGCAACAACTCATCCGAAATCCGCTTCTGCCAATTCCCGCACAAATTCCCGGGACCAAAAATAACAAGCAATTGTGTGCCGCATGTATAAATAAGAATTAAAAGGTCGTTAAATCCAATTAAATGAATATTATCAGCCGGTTTGCAAGAGTATGTGATGGAGGCCAGCTGAGGACCTGCCAAATGCCTGATGTGAGTTTTCGTCTCACCCTTCCCGCGCTCGAATTCTCTGTCAAACTTCACAAAACACACAAGTGCATCTGTCTCGTTCCTCCTCCACCTCCAGGGAAGGAAAGCCCATAATCGTACATAACCACAAATATTTCGACATAAATTTGGTCACTCGCTTTGGCTTTTCCCCCGAAGCGACGTATCGGAAGTATCTCTCCTCTACGTTGCTTGGCTTTGAGCCGGATCGAGGCCGGGGCCAAGTGGGTGAAATTGTGTTTCTCCTGATTAAAATGTGTTACATTTTGCGCAGCAGTGGCGATATCGGGATTAAGTTACGATTGTGCTTAAAAATAACGATCCTTGCGTTAATTTATGAACCGTGATTTTGAAAAAGGTTTTATGGTTGGAACTGTAAATCAGTTCCAAGACAATTAACAAAATTTATCGGATGAGGAGTGTCAATTTGATTGGATGTAAGGTGAATCAATGTCTTGAACTATCAGAAACATGAAACGAGGTCTTTAAAGTGATTTGGCTTTCCTTAAGTCGTTTATAATTTTCCCTGGGTGAAAGTTCCTCCATCATAAACATTTTTGTATAAAATGGATAGGAAACAATTTGGTGATATTTGAAAAAATAAAAATGAAATTAATTTAGTTGATAGCTCTAAAGCTTTTATCACATCGAAAAAAATGATATTTTGATTTAATATAAAGGGGTTCGAGAAGTTTACCAACCAAATCTTGTTTTGTTTTGTGTAAAGGAATTTTGTAGGGGACAGCGGGGTAACATGGGCCACTTTTTTGCTTTGCTCCTTTACTTCTTTATTATGGAAGATAAAATGAAAAGATAAATGGTGTGTTTTCTGCACTTAACACTTATTATTAAGCAATTTTATTCATTTTTAAATTCCCCCGAGTACTGACTGTTTTTCTTACTTATTTGAAAAATTGGTGGAGAATTGTAGACCAACCAACATTACCAAATGACAAGCAAAGATTATGAGTTTACTCAAAATAGGAATTTCGTAATTCATTCAGGTAATTTTAAGCAATTTTAGGTGAGGAAATAAAACAAAGAGTTTTGCATGATCGAAAAGTTTCAAAAACCTGGCTCGTGAACGCTTTGGTCAAATTCCTTATATAGGATTTATTTTTGTCTTCATCGTATTCAATAAAATTGAATGAATATTTTTCATATTTCTTCTTTTGTTATAAGAAAACTTTACAGATAGCTCAAATGTATTTTAAGCTATGAATGTGTAGAATAACATCAAAATATAAGTGGCCCAAGATACCCCAACGCAAGAGGCCCATGATTCCCCATAAACTATGATATGCAAATTGGTTGCATTCGAGTAACTTATTGATAATTCCAGAAAAATATCTTCTCCATGTGACAGCAAGCAAGACAAGACTAAGTTCACGAGCACATGAGCATACTTTTGTTATGAACTTTAGGTTTCTCACTGATGCAATTTGCGGATGCTTGTTCAATAATGTTAGTAATTTGTTTTTAGAATAAACAAGTTAACATCATATGGAAATTGGATTGAAATTTTTATCTCAACTGACATCCGATACATTAAAAGTGGTCCGCGTTTCGTCATGGCCCATGATATCCCACTCTTCCCTACTAATATCAGACAAACTATCCGGGGTTTTCAAGCCCCGGATGGAACGTTTTCTGTATAAAACGTTCATTTATCGTGCTTTGAATATCACAAGTATAGATACAGAAAAATTTTAACCGATTTTTGGCATCTAGTTTATAAAATATGACTCTTTAGCATAACTCTCATAGTCATCGAGGTTGTCGCGAATAAACGAGTAGGAATACTTGGTACGAAATGTCCCAAAAAGTGAATGCGAGCAAACTGATTTTCATCAAAAGACTAATCAAGACAGTAAAGGATAAAAAATAATTTTGATTGATGAAACCATTCAAAAATAATTTAACGATGATAACTTATTTATTTTCTAAATTTCATGAAAGTACTAAAAATTAAGGTTTTTTCGAAGATTTTTCTCTTCATAATTTATTTATTATTCTCATAATCAGTTTATTCTTCATATTCTTAGTTTTTCTCTCTTTAATAATATAAAATGCAGATAAAAATTTATCAAAAAAAAATTAAAAATTAATTCTTTTTTTCGGTTGTTGCCAGCAATTTTCGAACCCGGAACTCTATGTTTTCTGTCTTTGATATTAAAGTTCATAGATTGCGATTACGAGATTTGCACAGTGTCAAACTTCAACAGTGTTTTTTCAACAGTGTTGTTTTTTTCTCTTTCCAGATACATTTTTTTTAACAATTTATATAATGCTCATAGAAATTAAGTTCAAAATCGTTCTAAATATGACGTTCAATAAAATCCAGTATGAAACTCTTCATTGAACTACCAGTTACTGCAGAGAGAAAAGAATGCGAATTTTGATCTTCAAAGTTGAAATTTTTAATTGAATGTTAGTTCTGTTGTAAGCAATTCGTTCCTCTCGAAATTTCAGCAGAAGGCTTTAAATTTCGATTTTTTCCTTCAAGGGATGAATGCGAGAAATCCGAATAAAATAGTTTAAAAAAATATTTCCCATAAAACTAATTCTTAGAAGCGACTCCAAAAGGTTAAAATTGCAACTGATCAAAGGAAAGCAACAAAAATTTGCAATTCGTGGTCTTTCGCATTTTCGGACAGCGTGGACTTCAATTTTATATGCTGCAAAACTACATGGACCCGTAAATGAGCTAGAAGCATTTTCCCAGGACAAAACAAATTGTGATATTTTTTAAGTAAAAGGAGACTTGATCCTTCACTTAAGAAGATTTGATTCCTGATTTCGGATGCCCTGATTTCGGATGCCCTGACCCTAGGCAAAAAACTAGCAAAATCCTAAAATATTTGTTCTCATTTTACAGTTTGTAAGTATCAGACATAGAGAATTCTAAAAGATTTGTCTTCTACCCAGTTTCGTTGCATACTTTAAGGTGCAATTTTCTTGTTTTCAGATAAATACAGTATTTTGAGTCTTTTTTAACAAATAGTTTCAAGACTCATGTATTTGCTTAGAAAACGAATGACGTTTTGCTATGAGTAAATTTTTCCATTGAAATGGAATTTCGCTTCTTAATAAAGTATTTAGTCAACAAAATTGGACTTACTTGAAAATAACTCTGTCGTCTATTTTATTCTTATTTCAAATTTTTTCCCAATCCCTACGCTTGGTGGCTAATTTACGGAGTCAGAACCTTAGGAAGATCTGCGTCATGAGGAAGGGTTTGGTCACCGTTATATTCCAGAATATTTTTTGTCCAAACAAAGCATGAAATTAAAGAATTATTTCTGAATTTTTGAAACCATATCTAAGTTCATTTACTAGGTATAACAATTTTTGAATTTAATAAAATCATTTCAAAAAATCCTTCATTTTTAAATTTCTAAGCTGTATTTGTATAAGCAATCCTATAGTAGCCAGACAGTAAACTTGCTTTCATTGATGTATGAAATCTCTAATTATGCTCAAAAATCTAGTGAATTAAACATTTGTTATATGAACGTAGGAGAAGTTTAATAAGAAATACTATAATTTCTTTATAAAAAATATAAATGTTCTAATCCTATAATCAAAATCGGTATCATTTTGAGCAAATTCAAATAATTTAACCATTAGTGGATTAATTTACAATTTAAGGTTAAAAATTGGCTCTTGAAAAAACTGCTATATTAAAACATAAAAAAATACACCAAATACAAAATATAGTTTCCAACAATTTTTTTGCGGAAAGAAAACAATTTTCTTTATCTGGAAAGGTTTTTCATAAAAAATCAATTTCGTGAAAACCTGTGAAAGATAATTTGAAAATTTAAATTCAACAAAACGTGCAGAAAAAACTCAAATTTTACTTTACATTTTTGATTTTGAGCTGATTTTTGTATACAAATTGACATTGGTAAAAATTTATATTTCAAAACTGAACTAACATTTTAAATCATGTCTGCGATCTCTTAAAATTTGAATACTTAAAAAACAGTCACTTTGATAATTTAATCTTGACTGTGAAACTTATTTACGAAATGAATCAGACTTTGTATATTAATTCTGAATCTGAATTCTAACCCTGAATTTAAATTTAATTTTTGAACCTATTTGTTTATCCCAAATTAATTTCTGAAATCCAAAAAATAAAAGGTTTTCGAAATTTCGATTCCAGATTAAAATTACAGAAATGAGCCAAGAATAAAATCATGAATTTCGAATGATGAAGTTAATTCAGACTTTTTATTCCTAATCGACCTTTCTTGTGTATGAATTCTGCATAAGAATAAAGTTGAAGAACTTCAAATCTTCCTGATTAAAAATTATCTGAAACCGAGAAGATGTAGGGAAACCCGACGCTGTTTTAACTGTCCTTTCAAATCGGATATCTTTATGTTCTAAAGAAATATTATGAAAAATTCAACATTTTATTTCACATTTGTATTTCACCTTATATTTGTAAATAGTAACGCAGACTCCCGGCTTTGTAATGGTAAACACCAATAAGCCTGCATCATGGCTGTAGGAATGGAGGGGGAGGTTAAACCCCCTCCATGAGAGTCCAGAAAATCAAGCGAGGTACTCTACTCTCAAAATTTGAAAGTTTTAATCAGATTTTGATCATTAAGTAATGTGATTCATGAGTAACAATACTCACTTAGCGATAATTCCAAAACCTCGAAAACAAACCCCCGGTTCAGAATTCTGCTTGAGTTTTTCAAAACTCTCTTGCTAATTAAAAGAAATTCGTCTTTGAACGATAAATTTTAAATAATTTTGTACTCATTACACATTATACTCCATATTGTAAATTTTAATTGCATTTCGGTTTTCATATTTCGGATTCTGTATCCAGTTTAGCTTGATTTTCGGTTTGGATCACCTTTCAACATAGAAATCTCTCAAATTTGTTTTAGCATTTTATTCAAATTGATATACATGGCTTTCGAAACTTATAGACATTTTAAATATTGAGATAAAAAAAACTAAATATTAAAACAAAACAAAATTAGAAACCATCCAGGGTTTTGCTAGATTTTCATTCGAAGTTCTTTAACTTCATTTTTTAAAATTCCATTTAAAAAATTTATAAATAATTTTTTTTTGCAAAATTTAGACATAAGAAGCTTCAAAATGGTGATCCACAATTTAACACTCACAATCAGATTTTTTTGTATATTTTACTCACATTTAATTTCAAATTCTCAAGTTGAATTGCAAACCAATGATAAAAAGATCAGGATTTTAATAATGTAATTTATTTTTAATAAAAAAATATTTTCCGAAATTTTCCTGTTAAAATAATTTTAGGGAATTCCATATTTCTTTGTGTATTGTTCAACATTTGCAGTTGCATTTTTTTCAAAAGCCAAATTTCAAACTAAAATTTAAACTTGGAATGAGTTTGCTAGCATCATACTTCAAACTTTAATTTATTACTTTTCTTTTTAAAACTTTATTTTAGCAAATATTAATTTCATTTTGTTACTAAGAGCAAGTTCATTGGTGTTGGGAAAAAGTGGGAGAAATTTTGTCACTTTTTGCAGATTTGGAAAATTTTGCCATGCAAAAACATTTTCAAAATCTGTGGCCTTCAAGTTTTTAGCAACGCGTGTTGATGTTTCACATGATGTGATACAAAAAAAGCAATATTTCTATCACATACGGCTGAAATAGAAACAGTGCTGTGAAAAATCCAACGCCCAAAGAGCTTGAAAACATTTTTGTTTGGTAAAATTTCAAAATTTCTATCACTTTTTCCCAACACCAGTGAACTTGCTCTGAAGGATTCCTTTTCGCTTATCATTTCAAAGATTATTGGATGTATTTTGAAAAGTTTATATTATATACAAAACACCGTTAATTTTTATTATTAAGTTTTATTAGTGACATTTTACCATCTTTGTGGCATTCATGTCATAAAACACTGTTAATGTTAAAAACTCTTTGAATTAAATAATCAAATAGTATAAACTATTCTTTTCATTTTTTCTATTCATGCATGTTTTTATCAAAGTAAAAAAAATTTCACCAAAACCTCCCCATGAGGCGGTTCTTCCTACGGCCCTGGCCTACATATTGTATTTTTAGCTAATAACGGGGTAAAAAACTTCGAATCCGAATATGAATCATTAATTGAAGATGATTTTTAAAAATTATTAGCTCAATAATAAAAATGCTTATGCGTATCGAAAATCATGAATAAATCTTCGAATTAACTGGGAATTTCTTTTTCCGAAACATGAATAATCAAAAACTTTTTCAATTTTGATTAAGAAAAAACCAGAAATTCTGAATTAAGTTCAATTTCATTTAAAATTTGATATTCAGAAATAAATTTCTGTCCAGAAATGACAAAATTTAGAAAAACTGTAGTACTGAACCTGGGATTATTTTTCAAGGTTTTGGCATCAGTCAAGATTGTTTCTTCTGGATAACTGACTAAATCATTACAATTTTGAGTGTACAGTAGAATACCTCGCTTGATTTTCTTGGATCCTCATGGAGGTTTTTCAACCCCCAAAACCCCCTCCGTTCACTGCCATAAAAATAAGTGGACTTCCATTGACTGAAAACAAAGGTTGACGGTTTTTGAAATTTAAATGATGATTAAGCCAAATATAACTATTTTTTTTTATGCCCGTTGAACTACCGCGCCATTTTTTTATTTCCAAAATGCAAGTATATTTTCATTTTTAGAACTCCGCTAAGCTTTGATGATTTTTAATTACGCATGTGGTATACCTAAGGTTGCCAGATTATCCGGTTTTATCCGGGTTTGCCCGGATAATTATGTAATTCGAAATTTTGGAAAAGTCCGGTGTGGCCCGGTTGCCCGGATTAAATTAAAAAATGACAGGGATTTAAAAAAAAAACAAATTATGGTGAATATTTTTTATTTATGCCTCCAAAACATAATTTCATGAGATAGTTTTATATAAATAATCATGAAAGGTTCTTTTAAGTCTTAAATACGAATTAAAAGCGTTTATTTTTATTTATTTTTTGCTTCATTTTTGCTGAGTGATTTCTGGGTATTAAAGAAATTGGCCCGGATATTGCCCGGATTTTTGGTAATCAATTTTGAAATCAATTGCTCGGATTTTACAAAATTTTTTTATAAAATTGCCCAGATTTATCCGGCCCGGATAGATGGTGAAAAAATTCTGGCATCCTCAAGTTTACCTACTTATAAATTTTGTTTAAAAATTTTCAGATCGTGGCCATAAAAAAGTGCAAAAGTGGTGTATAAACCGTACTTTTTTATAAATCAACCGCCGAAGTTGTTCCGATCAAATTAGAAAATAAAAATCAAATTTGGATTGCAGAGGTGCTGTAATTTGGCACATTTTTTTTTTTTTATAAACGAACACAAACACATACAGGATCTCAATGAAACTTGATGTTTCCTCGAAGAGATTCCTTTTTCTTAACTCTAAGCGTACATCTTTCGAGGATATGATGGCTTGCATCTTACAAATGCTAAAACCATCAACCCACAGAAAGTGTACTATGTATGCCGTGACCGGGATTCGATCTCATACCCGCCGACTTAGAAGACTTGAAGGCTATCCTCTACGCCACGGGCTGCGGCTCAATCATTTGGCTATCTTAAGATTCTTCAAATATGAAATACGGATTTTTTTCTGCATTTTCTTAGACTATTCTTCGGCTTTGATTCGGGTTTGCACTAGATTTAGTATATTTGACCACAAGGTTTTTACGCCGAAACGATATGTAATTTCATACTGGTTCTAGTCAGTAATTACATTGGTGGTGCGATGCTTGTCAAAATAAGATGTCTCCTTCTGGATGAAGTAAAAATAAGAGTATGATGTTACTGACTCTTGTAGCATAGTTGATGATGTGTTGGACTGAAGCCGGTTATTACGGATTCAAAACCTGCACAGTGCAGTCGGTAGTCTTTCAAATTTTCCCAAATTCTTTTTTTTGTTTCTAACCTGCTGTGAAAGCTTCATTTTTTCAACTAGAAAAACCTAGAATTGAAAACTGTAAAAGCAATTTTTTAAATATACCATGAATTAACTACAAAAATTTAAAAAAAAGTTAGGTCTTCCAAAAGCAAAACATACATTGAGACTGCAAGTGCTAAACCCTAGTTCCGCTACCGAACTGGTAACCTATGCTCTGGTCCCACAATTTTTGGCGGTTAACTCGAACGTGATTTCTGAATTGTTTGAAAACTCTCTCTTGAAAATTTTATCATGACGAGTGCAGGCAGATGCACCGACTTTGGTTTGTTCAAACATCAACAACAACTTCAGATTGTGTATGTGGCGACCGTTGTTGACTCCGTTTAACGCTTAAACAACGATGACCGAAAATGAATTCCAAATTTATTTTCCATCATTCAGTTTCGAGTACCTAGTAGGTAGGTACCACTCTGGGAAATGCAATTCCCAAACCGCACATTTTCGATATGCATTTGAGCGGTATTTTTTTCTTTTTTAAATCATATGTTGTTTGTTTTTTTTGTTTGGCTTGGAAAAAAAATCAATCGAATTTTATCAGTTCCGCTCATTAGCATACAGGGCACCGATAAGTGACATTTCTCGCACATTTCGTTTATGAATTGCTTTCGGCGAGTAGGGTAAAAAATGTACATTGAAGCAGTAGAATAATGCTTGAATGGTATTTTGTTTGAGTGTTGTGGTCTGTTTCGAAGTAAAATTTTAAAATTGGAAGTGCACAATTTATTGTCTGTCGACCCGTCGGAATTGGCTTCTGACAAAAAATATGAAGAAAATCTGTTTGCTGGTCACGCACTGAGGGATTGTTTATTGAATGTTGGGAAAAATATGCATTGGGATCACGTTCACAATTCTGGAAAAGTAATGGAAAATTATTGAGCTTGCACTAGAACATGATTTAATTTTCCGATCGAAAACCTTGTCTTAAGCAACAAAAGTGTATAGTTAGTGACATCCGAAATATTCTAGTTTTTAATAATGGCACTGAAATGATTCTCCCTTAACTAAGACATTTTTATTCACTCGTCTATTGAAGCTCAAAGAAAAAATAATCAGCAATCAAAACGGTCTACAATGTAGAAGACTCAAGATCCCAGATTCCTATCTTAACGGGACCGTTCATATATCGGACAGGTTCAAAACGGTTTCCACGCCAACAGCCGCCTGGTTTCATCAATCGGAAGGTCACCTGAACCATGTCAAATCCATCCAGCTTCGAAGTGACCTCAAGCAGACCTGGACAGCAGAGATGGACAAGCAAGGTGGAAATTACAATTTCCTTAAACACAGACCGGAGTCTTTCGAGGAAAAAGCGCGAAACATCAACTGCGGGCTATAACTTTTATCGGCTTCTTCCAGCTCGTTTTCTCTCTCTCTTCAAACGACTATACCTAGTATGAAATGTCGATGCAAATATTTTTACAGTTCATAAATTAGTCGCCATTTATCTCGCGCGATGATCTGCTTACAACTTGTTTTCTAAATAAGTAAAATGAAATATGTGCCATGGGGATTGAAAATGTACCTGGGGCGGACTTGAACTTGGCCGAGGGAACAAGTCTGAGTTGTGTTCTTGATAACGCGCCCAGCTCACTACTTTGAAACATAAAAACAACGGTGTTTAGGAGGTAAATTAAAAACAGAGAAGACAGTAAAACAGCACTTTCGAGGAAGACTGAGCTGAACAGTTTGTGCCTCTTTTCACGCTCATTTTGTGCAGCTTTGCTCCTCTTGGTAGACGAAATGGACGAAAAATCATGTGCGCTGTTGCATGCGAGAATCTGACTGACTTCAGCAACAGAAAAAAAACCCGGCAAGAAGGGGGTTTGTAATGTTTATTGTGCACTTTTTATGATTTATGACCAGAAACTGGGGAGGAAAATTATCAATAAGGTGCCCTCGGTTGGACTCGTTTTCATTTTTCCGTCTCACTGCTCGAAGGGGATCGTGAAAGAGACTTTTCCTATTGGTGCAACCCCAGCCCGGGATATGTGGCCTTGCAGCTACAAGAGCGAAAAATTAGCGAATAGTCCGCGCATAATTAACCGTACCGTCCAGCCCTTGGAGTCCTCATTCAGAGGAAGGGTTTGAGAACATGGATGCCAAATTTTGATAAATTGCAATCTAAATAAATGCAAAATGACCATGCAAATTTATCGAAAAGGAGGACGTTCCCAGCAAAGTTTGTATCTAATAAACTGATAAGAAAATTAACATTTCATCGATTTTGCGTTATTTGATATATGTAAGCACAGAAACTTGTTGAGTAACGGTTGCAATTCACCTGTGGGTTTCTTCATCATCCATCAAATAGGGGCCTTTGGCTAACAATTTAGGTAATGAAACCATTGAATATTTAATGAAAAATACTTTAGTAAGGCTATTCTATAAATTAGGATGGAAAAGTTTTAGCCGCCTCAAGCAGCTGAAATTGGACAGCAAACATAAATAAGAATATTTAGTTTTATGATAACATTGATTGCTGTTTAAAATCTTCTGTTAACCTGTTAACAACTTTGGTTATAAAAATTCCAAACAGCGGTTAACAGTATCTTTAAATTGAACAATCTTATTTATGTTTGCAGTTTTATTTCAGCTGCTTGAGACAGATGAAAATTTTCTTTACCAATTTATTGCAGCTTTAAACAGACTATCTAAAGTATTTTTATAGTATGATTGATGATTCCATTACCAAAAAAGCTCGGAAAAGACACTTGTTCTTGTTTGATGAATGACGAAGAATGTTGAAGGCGAATTGCAAGCTACCTACACAGGAGGAAAATCGAGGAAGATCGTAGTAGGTAGGTATGTGAAAACAAATAACATGAGTTGAAGATATTTAAAAAAAAAAATGAAACATTCATAAAACTGAAAAGTTGTTAAATATGGTTCACCCCGCCAGAATGATAATTCCTAGATAAACTCCTAGATTTAAAATAACTCAAATCAATATAAAAAAAACTCAGTCTTTAAAATTTTTGCCACAAACTAACAAACAGAACATTTAAAAGAAAACTCAGAAAGATTTTTGCGAGATCGATTTCAGTGCCTTCAGGTTGAAATGATATTATGACGTTACCATATTATTTCAAATAACCATTTCAAGTGATTGAAATAAACGTAGTTCTTTTCCTCGTCTATAGTATTCTTCAGGATTGAGGATCTATTTGGAAGTTTCCTGTTTAGTATACATCAACAAACTAATTCATAACAACAGCAACTAAAAAGGTTGCACTAAAAAGATAATTCAATAAGCCTCAAAATCAAGGAAAGTTTAAGAGAAACATGAGATATCAGCAAAATAAAGATCATAAGCCGTAAATACCATGAATTTTTCGAAACAGATACAGCGACACACCAACAGAACTTCAACCTGTAATTCCTGCTTCATTACAATTCCTGCTTTAGTAAACATGCTCCAGTATGCGTACTAGTCCAGCTACATCGGTCGACTGCTGGATCTTCTACCGATTCAATCTATGTATAACTCGCATGCAACGTTACCAAATCTAAATCTGTACTTTCGAGCAAAAAAATCTATTTCATCTGAAGTTTTTTGATAAAAATCTGTACTAACAATATATCCCAGCAAACATTTTTGTAGATACAGTACCGTTCATAATTGTATAGAAATTGGAAGCACGCGCACTGTAGCTTCGACTTTGAACTTCCAGAACTTTTTACTTTGATGATATTTGTTGATCAAATCTGCGTTAGATAGATCAACTATCACACTATTATACCACAAAATTTGAGCTTTCTGAAGTTTGCGGGGCCTGAGATGCAGTAATTCTACGAAAATCAGACTTTTCGGACTTTTCTCATTCAAACTGCAATATCTCAAAAACTGCCATACAGTTTTTATTGAAATGTTGCAGAGTGATTGTCAAAATATAAAATTACCATTTCTGAAGTTTTTGAAAAGTTCTATTGATGGGATCAAAAGTTACGCGAGGTACAAAATTTCAGCCATGAACCTAAAAATGCAATTTCTCTAGAATTTCGGACGATTCATGAGAACAATGTCGGTTCTATCCACGAATCAGTCAAAAAATGTCTGGCAAAAACAATGCAGAAAAGAAAAAAATGGAATAAATTTGTGTTCTGAAATCAGAATTTCGCGATATTGTTTTGATGTTTTGGTTGAAATTGATATACTGGTTGTTAAACAGAAAATAGGATTTTCCTATGAAAACATTCGTCCATAATTCTATAGAAATCGCATTTTTAGGTTCATGCCTGAAATATTGTACCTCGCGTAACTTTTGATTTCATCGATAGAACTTTTCAAAAACTTCAACAATCACTCTGTAAAATTTCAATAAAAATTGTATCGTAGTTTCTGAGATATTGCAGGGTAAATGATGAAAGTCCAAAAATTCCGATTTTCGTAGAATTACTGTATCTCAGACCACACAAACTCCAGAAAGCTCAAATTTTGTGGTATAATAGTGTGATAGTTGATCTATCTAAAGCAGAAAATTTGATCAAAAAATATCATCAGAGTAAATAGTAAAGCAAGGTCAAAGTCGAAGTGACAATGCGCGTGCTTCCAATTTCTATACAAATTTGAACGGTACTGCATATTTCACAAAAAATTTTGTTCTACGTTTCATATACATTATAGAATCATCGCATAAAACTCGTAAAAAAAAAGCATTTACCTACCAAAGTGGAGGCGATATACATACGTTTTTTTTTTAAATTCTGCCTTAAGCGATAAAAATTACACAAATTGGGCGATATTCAACACCTTATTCGTACATCCTGAAAGTATGCGAGAGGGCTTAAGTTCTGCTCTCAATGCATGCAAACCATTGCCGACGACAATATCTTCTGATTCTTTCATTGGACAATTTTTCCAAATGAACCATCAGGTTGCACTTCTTATCGCATGGTGGACTTTTTATCATATCCAATTTGAACCGACTTTATGTAATCATTCTTACGATCGTTTATTTTTATTATGGTTTATTTTAGACATTTTACCACTCCTGGGGTATTCGTGTCTTTCGAAAAAAAAATTACATAAATACTAATCTACCGCTAATTAAAATTAATTTTAACCTATTTAAATAAGTTCGAATAATTTACCCTCTTTCAGAAATTTTATGAGATTTTTTTCCTTGTCTGGATCATTCACCAAAACTTCATAGTCGTCCCTGTTATGTTGTACTTTTTTCGGGGTTCTTCGTAGCCCTTACAGTCGATGAGGATGTGTTCAACTGTTCTTATGCCGCCGCAAATATGAATGTGTGAATCTAGTGTGTCGAATGCGCAACCGGGTTAGAACACGTTGTTCAGAAGCGCTTTTTTTTTTAATTTATTTATTTGGTAACAAATCAACGGATCACATGTTGATCCCAATGATTAAATGGATACAAAACAAAATAATTAAAATTTTGAAAAAAAAAGTTTACACAAACTACCTTGACCTAAACGCTATTAAAATTTTTCTTCTGAAGGAATCCCTCGATGTACCGAAATCAAAATGTTCAGAGTAACGGTTGAACGTCTTGATCACGCCGATCAATGCACTATTTGCCCCGTAGTTGTTTTGACGAAGGGGAGTGTAGAGCTGTAAATTCCGGTTCCGTAGTCCTTGAGGTCTGACACTAAGGTTGATTGATTCCAATAGCGAAGGGCAGTCAATTTTCGATGTCAGGATATCGGAGACAAACAAGGCCCGTGTGACAGCTCGACGGGCTTGTAGCGTGTCTAGGCTAATGAGGTTGCAGCGGTTCTCGTAGCTTGGAAGGTGGAACGGGTCAGACCAGTTCAAATGGCGTAGAGCATATCGTATAAACCGTCGTTGTAGAGCTTCGATCCGATCAGCGCCATTCTGATAGAAAGGGCTCCAAACTGCCGATGCATATTCCAGGATGGAGCGAACGAGGCTGCAGTAGAGGCTTTTCAAGCAGTATACGTCTCTGAAGTCCTTCGTCACGCGGAAAATAAAGCCTAAACATCGAGAAGCTTTATCCACTATATAGTTCGTATGTGTCTTGAAGTCAAGTTTTTGATCAAGAATCACACCTAAATCTTTGATATGGTTCACACGGGCAATTAAGTGGTCCGAAAGGAAATAATCGGCGGAAATGGGATGCCTTTTGCGCGAAAATGTTATGACGGAACATTTATTGCGGTTCAACGCCAGGCAATTGTTGTTGCACCAGGTAGCGAAAAGGTCGAATTGCCTTTGTAGTGAAGCAGTGTCTTCGGGGCCTTTGATTACGTTGAACAATTTCAGATCATCAGCATAGGCGAGTTTGGGTCCGTCGAGCAGCAGAAGAGCGTCATTAAAATAAATAAGGAACACAATCGGTCCTAGATGGCTCCCTTGTGGAACCCCGGAAGTAGCAGGGAATTGTCGGGAATACGAATCCTTAGTTCGAACGGTCAGTTTTCTTCCGATCAGGTAGCTACGGAACCAATTCAATAGACAACCGCAGATTCCAAGACGTTCGAGTTTTGCAATAGCAAGTTCATGATTAACCTTGTCAAACGCGGCAGACAAATCTGTATAGATTGCGTCGGTTTGGATACCCGCTGTAAAACTTTCTTGCACATAGGATGTAAATTTCATTAAGTTCGTACTAGTTGAACGCTTGGGCATAAACCCATGTTGGTCATTGGAAAAATACTCCTTGCAGAATGAGAAAATGGGGTCCAGAATTACCAGTTCGAATAATTTTGCAATTGCGCATAAGGCAGATATTCCTCTGTAGTTATTTATATCCCTTTTGTCACCTTTTTTGTGAACAGGAAACATATAAGCATCCTTCCACAGCGAAGGGTAAACGGCTCTGTCCAGCGAAGCTTGAAATATTTGTTTAATTGGAGACAATAAATGGGGCATAAAGCGTTTCAGAAATGTGGCGGGTATTCCATCCGGTCCCGAGGAAACAGAGTTTTCCATTTTTGCAGTCGCCTTTAAAATAGTTTCCTCTTCAATTGCAATCATGTTCAAAGATGCGTTTAAGGAAGGAACGTTTCGAACAGCGTTAGCTATTTGATCGGCAGAGATGAAACCAGTGGTAAAAACACTAGAGAATTTTTTAGCGAGCAGATTACATATACCGAGATCCGAACTTGCAGTTTCGCCCTCCAAGAACATGTTGGTTGGAAGTCCAAATTCTCTCCGCTGATCTTTGACATGTTTCCAGAATGATTTAGGACTATTCTTGAAGTTTCGTTGCAGTCGCGTCAGATAGTTCCTATAGCATCGGCTGCTAGCTTTTTTATACGCAGAATTAAG
The DNA here is from genome assembly GCF_029784155.1 of Uranotaenia lowii. NCBI lineage: Eukaryota > Metazoa > Arthropoda > Insecta > Diptera > Culicidae > Uranotaenia > Uranotaenia lowii. The sequence continues at coordinate 424,212,377 of NC_073692.1, forward strand.
TTTACGGTAATGGTCTTTAGCGTCTTGTGATTTGTGCCTATTATAATAGCGGAAGGCTTTGCATTTTAAAGTTTTCATCTGGCGCAATTCTTTGGTGATCCAGGGAGCTCTTGAATTTTCATTCACCAAACGTTTCGGAACATGACGATCAATAATATAATTGATGACATGTGAAAAAGTTTCAGCCGCGGCATTGGGATCAGAAAGTGTAAGCTCGGATTCCCAGTCTACAGAGTTTAACACATCAGAGAGAGGCTGGGTCGTTCGGCCGAAAGTCATGAGGCCGAAAGCCATTCGGCCGAAGGTCATTCAGCCGATGGACGTTAGGCCGAATGGGCTATCTGGCCGAACAGGCCACTAGGCCGAATGGGTTATTCGGCCGACGGTTATCCAGTCGAATGCTGTTAGGCCGAAAGGACGCAAGGCCGAAAGGATGTTCGGCCGAATGATCACTAGGCCGAAAGGTCATAAAGCCGAATGGTTATTAGGCCGAATGGTCATTAGGCCGAATGGTCGTAAGGTCGAATGGTCATTAGGCCGAATGGTCGTAAGGCCGAATGGTTACTAGGCCGAATGGTCAATAGGCCGAATGGTCATTAGGCCGAATGGTCATAAGGCCGAATGGTCGTAAGGCCGAATGGTCGCGAGGCCGAATGGTCGTTAGGCCGAATGGTCGCAAGGCCGAATGGTCGCAAGGCCGAATGGTCGCAAGGCCGAATGATCGCAAGGCCGAATGGGTGCTAGGCCGAAAGGTCGTAAGGCCGAAAGGTCGTAAGGCCGAAAGGTCGTAAGGCCGAATGGCCATAAGGCTGAATGATCGTCATAAATGGTTGCTAGGTCAATAAGAAACCTTTTACACATGTCGGCATGCTAGGCCGAAAGGTCGCAAGGCCGAATGGCTGTTAGGCCGAATAGTCGTTTGGCCGAATGGCTGTTAGGCCGAATGGTCATAAGGCCGAATGGCCATTAGGTCGAATGATCACAAGGCAATCCATTCGGCCTAACGACCATTCGGCCTAACTACTGATCGGCCAAACTACTGAGCGGCGCCACATGCAAGAAAGCGATAATATGTTTTAGAGGCCTAGCATAAATTCGGTCCAACGACCATTCAACCTAACAACCATTCAGCCTAGTGACTATTCGGCCTAACGACCTTCTAGCATCCATTCGGCCCGATGATCGTTCGGCCTAATGACCATTCGGCCTAACGATCTTTCGGCCTAGCATCCATTCGGCCTAACGATCTTTCGGCCTAGTATCCATTCGGCCTAACGACCATTCGGCCTTGTGACCATTCGGCCTTACGACCATTCGGCCTAGTGACCATTCGGCCTAATGACCATTCGGCCTAGTGACCATTCGGCCGAATGACCATTCGGCCTAATGACCATTCGGCCTAATGACCATTCGGCCTAATGACCATTCGGCCAAATGACCATTCGGCCGAATGACCATTCGGCTTAGTGACCTTTCGGCCGAATGACCATTCGGCCTAACGACCATTCGGCCTAATGACCATTCGGCCTATCGCCCATTCGGCCTGATGACCATTCGGCCAAATAATATTCGGCCAAATAACCTTCGGCCTAATGTCGCATTCGGCCTATTGTCCTATTCGGCCGATCATCCGTCGGCCTTTCAACCCATTCGGCCTAGCGACCTTCGGCCTAACATCTTTCGGCCTATCGGCCTTCGGCCGAATGTCCGGCCCCCCATCAGAGATAGCTTGAAAGTCCGCGTTTTTATAATCGAGAAAGAATGCAGCTGGTTTTCTAGAAGAAATATCCAAGTCGGAAACTTCAATTGAGATGAGCAGAGCTGGATGATGACGAACCAATTTGACCAAAGGCACAGGAGCTAATTCAATTGTCGGCGTTCTAATTCCTTCATTCACGAAACATAGATCAAGCATACGTCCGTTTTCATTCTCGACGCTATTGATCTGACGGAGAGTGGCTGTGCTTAAGGAGTCAAAAATAATTTCGGAGAATACCGAAAATGAGGAACGAGCTGGGTCAGGATATAAAAATCCGCCTTGAGAGGGACACCATTTGATACTCGGTAAATTAAAATCACCGATGATTAATATGTCGTCTTCAGGTGAGGCAAGCGACGTGATTTTGGTGAGGCAGCTGGAAAACGAATCGGCAATACTCACATCTCGTGTACGATCCGGAGGGATATAGACCACACATACAAAGAGCTTCCGGTTACCGAGATCGATGCGGGCCCACACAATTTCCAGATCATCCCAGGAATTGTCGTCGATAGACACAGCTTGCAGAGTTGATTTGATGGCCAGTAAAACTCCGCCTCCGGTTGACTTCAGACTGTTACTGGGGCCACGATCGCAACGAAACACGACATAGTCAGAACTAAAGACCTGACTGGTGAAGGTCCTGGCGTTCAGCCAGGTTTCGGTTAGGGCAATAACATCATGGCAATTTTTGATCAACATATTTGGTTGGATAAGGTTTGTTGATGCGTAGAGAACATCTCGATTGCCACCAGGTTGTTGTCCATTTATTCTAAATTTGTCGTCTTATTTCGAAGACTGCATCCTGAGATGGTAATGGGATATTTTGAGGAGGAATTTTACGAGCCCCATTTTCATGGAAGTCTGCTTTATCATTTCCAAATATTCCTGAGTGTCCTGGTATCCACGCGAATACCACATTTCGGGTCTGGATCAATTTTTCGATTTCCTGAATCCATGGGTGTTTGGAGCGCCCTCTTTTCAGAGCTTTACGATCGTTTACTTATTTGAAAGGAATTGCGGTATGCATAATCATTGTGAACGATTTTAGCTTTCACTTCAAATACTATTTTTTTTTATTTGGTTGGATTTAACTTCTTCAAGCCATTTATCCCTATCACTTCAAATACGATTTTATGTTTGCTGGGCTGAAAACTTATTTGAATCATCTCAAACATTTCTCCATTTTTCAACTCCAGTGTTCGTTTTTAACACAATTTCAAAAATTAAAACTGTTTATAGTAAGCTTGCCAAAATTTTTGCTGCACGTATCCGGGTTGGACAAATCTGGGTTATTTTCCCTAAAAACCTGGAAAAATATGGGCATTTGATTTTAATACAATCATTACACAAATAATCCGGGCAATATCCAGGCCAATTTAGTCAAAATTTAGAAGTTACTCAACAAAAATCACGAAAAAAAAAATTCGCCAAAAAATTTTCATCAAAACATAACAGCAGAAATTAAATCTTTTTTAAGGAGTGTATTCGAAAAAAAATTCAAAACTTTGTTTGGTAATTAACATTTTGATGCATAGATAGAAATTGATAAAATATTCAGCAAAGCTGCCTTGAAACATAATCTAAACATTTGCAAAGTTTTGTGACGTTATGTCAAGCAGTTTTTAAGATAGCGTTTTAAAGAAATATTTTCCGTCATTTGGGCACCTTTTGCTTCATCTATAATGTAAACTTTGAACCACCCTTTTTTATCAAGGCTATGTTTGATAACGATTTCTATTTCCTGAAGCTTAACCTTTAAAATAATTCAAAGTTTTTAATTTCGTCGAAGTTATGACAAATGAGTAGGGTGGTCTAACCGGTTTTACCGAAACCGGTAAAACCGGTAAAACCGTCCATTTTCCAATACCGGAAATACCGGATTTTGAGACGGTAAAAAACCGGTATTTTCGGTAAATTTTTCATTGATCTTTTGCATTGAAATAATATTGACACGGCTAAAGGTTTTTTTTTACCAAATATGTATGAGTGCAAATACTCAAATTTTGTTTAATCAGCTTCAAAATCTAAGCTCAATAAACCTGCAAGGTTTATGTGAGATTTGATTGTTGCTAAAACTTGTCGACGTAACTTTTTTTATAAAAGCTATAGTGGCGTTCAAAAGAGTATTGACAAGCTGACATCTTTCTCATAGAAGATATTTTTTCATGAAACTTTACACATTTCAGATCAGCTATCGAACTAACGCTCCACAACGTTCAAGTCGCAGACTGTTCAAGTGTAAAACGACTGAAGAAAAGATACAGCTACAAGAAATTTTAGATTGCTTCACAATAATCACTGTATTTTTCATTGAAAAACTGGAATTTGGTCAAAAGATGAAAAATTATTTATCTATAAACAAGCCAAGTATATCAAAATTGTTTTAAGCGGTGTCGGGCTTCCACAAATTTAAAATTTAAAACCAAAAATGGTGAAAACTTATTAGAAACTCCCTACTTTGTTTTAAAATATTCAATTTTTCAACAGAGTCAGCAGTTAAACACATGTTCAAATGTTTGTAAGAAATTTATTTATCAAAATTTTCAAGGTAATTGATAGAATTCTGTTGTTATTATTTTTAACTCTGTTGAAGCATTTTCTTTTTCCAGACAAAGCAATAACAAAATTTATATAAATTTGCAAAAGTATTATTATAAAACACGTATGGATCAGATCAAAACAACTATATTTATTGCTGAATTTTCACTGGGTTTTGAATAGTATTTTATTCCTTTTTATTCGTTTTAATGTTAGAATAGCAAACTGAATGCTATCACGACCTTAGTTGCGGGGAAAACATTCCTATTTTGGACAACATTAAATCTGAAATTATGTGAGTCAACCAGAAGCTTTGTCACAGAGATTTGTATTTTGCCTAATTTTAAATTTTTAATTTTTTTTGTATATCAAAATATATATTTTGTATATCATTTTCATGAAGGACGTTTTTAAACTTTTACTAATTCTGTAAAATCTGTTCTTAAATCTGAATACTGTATTACAGAGAACAGGACCAAAATTCGTTGAGAATTATATGAAACTTCTTTAATTTCTGCAATTTTTCAGCGAAATTATAATTATGAAATGAAGATGATAAATATTATGATTATCATGAGGATGATGATAGATTTATGACAAAGGGATAAATTAAATTGTTTCTTGACTTTATTTTTCCATATTTTTCAATCGAAAATGTTTCTTAATCTATTGCGTTATAAATTCTAAGCATTTTATGCCATTACCACTGCAATTAGACGAAATTTTTCATGAATTTGATATGCTTTAAAAAATACCGGTTTTACCGGTTTTATCGGTTTTATAAATTAGGAATACCGAAATACCGGATTTGAAAAAAACCGGTAAATCCGACCACCCTACAAATGAGGCTTAATGTCCCTCTTCGGGAGAAAAACAACATAGGTAATTGAATCTATTCTAAGGTTGCCAGATTGCCCGGTTTTATCCGGGTTTGCCTGGATATTTAATACTAAATTTGAGAACAGTCCGGTCCAGGTTTTCCATTTAATTGAAAAATTCATTTTAAAATGCCCGAATTTTGCCTGGATTTATTCACTTTTTTGGCAAATTAAACGAAAATAAAAACAACAAAAACCTTAAAACATGGTCGTCAATTTGAAATCGAATGCCCGGATTTTTCAAGGTTTTTATATAAACATTGCCCGGTTTTTCCGGCCCGAATACGTGCTGATGAAATTATGGCAACCTTACTCTACCACTCCACAACAGTTTTTGAGTAATTTTAAAATTCTCAATCCAACCAAAACAGATTTAAAATGTTTTTGGGTCTATGTAAGAGATATTCAGGGAAAACGATAGCATTTGGGGGGAGTCTTTTTGGTATATTTAGACATTCATCGTGTCAATCGTTAAGAATTATTAGTCGATTTGCAGCATTCCTCAAGCACTAGACATAATTTTTTCTCTTTGTTTATTTCTGGAAAATACAAGCGAGACGTGTCAACGAAAAGTTTCTGGCTGGAAACCCGCCAGGTGACCGCTTAAGTGTTCGTTTTGCTGTTCATTACGATTTTTCATAATATCTTCCCACCCCCATCAGGTCCAAATATTTGGCGCACGATTTGACCACCGTATTTTGTTTATTTCATCAATGGGCAGCTTTTCTATCTAATAGAAATGAAGTCAAGCCTGTTTTTTTAGTTAATCAATCAGAAAAATTCACTTTTTTTATCACTTCTCCCAATGATATTTTCTGATTGCGCTTGATAAAACCTTTATCATTCCACTTCATGGAAGAAATCATCTTCATATAATATAATTAATTTCTGTATTTGACGCTATCTCAAATATCACTAGAAAAATTATAACTAAATGTAGCACACGTATACATTAAATAATGAGGTAGTTTAACTGAAAAATTTATTAATTTCCATTCATGCATTCAAAAGTAATTCACAAATGAAAGTGTTTCATTTTTTTTTAGAATACTCTTCCTGACTTCCAGAATATTTGTCATGATTTTTTTCATAAAATTTGCTCAAAAAAAATCGTTTCGGACACATGAATTAAAAAAAATATTACAACACAATTGGTTTTTTTATTTTTATTTTTTTTTTTCATTTGGCAAATAAAGTGAATAAGTTCGGTCAAAATACGAGCTTTTATCAATAAAATCTAAGCAATTGGGCCGGACCGGATTTTTCCCTTATTTTGTATTGAATATCCGCGTAAACCCGGATAAAACCGGAAAAACTGGCGCTTTTCTGAACTTTTCGGAACTGTTATCATTATAGAAGTAAACCAATTTACTTTAAAAAAAAATAGAAACACACGGTTGCTAATTGAATTTGCTTGCTTTTCAAGTTTAATTAGTATAAAATTCAGGAAAAACATTCTGTTAGGCTTCCGCTTCTCCAAATCCGAATTGCCGGGCCTTATGCTTAACTCCTGCCATCAGATTTTGTACAGCCACCTAGTCCACCTTCTTTGCCGCAGAAAGCCAGTTTGCCTTGAACTGCTGCTCGTCCTTAACAGTTTTTTTGGTCTTCTTCAGGTTCCGCTTGACAATGGCCCAGTATTTCTCAATTGGGCGGAGCTCTGGCATGTTGGGAGGGTTCTTGTCCTTGGGAATCACCTGCACGTTTTTGGCGGCGTACCACTCCATGGCCTTTTTACCGTAATGGCAAGATGCCAAATCCGGCCAAAACAGTACGGAACAACCGTGTTTCTTCAGGAAAGGCAGCAGACGTTTATTCAAACACTCTTTCACGTAAATTTCTTGGTTGACAGTCCCGGAAGCTATGAAAATGCTGCTTTTCAAGCCACAGGTACAGATGGCTTGCCAAACCAGTTATTTCTTCGCGAACTTTGATAGTTTCATGTGCTTGAAACTATCTGCTACCTTTCTATCTTTAGCCGTAAAAAACTCCTGTCTCGGAAGCTGCTTGTAGTCGGCTTTGACCTAGGTTTCGTCGTCCATTACCACGCAGTCAAACTTCGTAAGCATCATCGTGTACAGCCTCCGGGATCGCGCTTTGGCCGTCGTATTTTGTTTATCATCGCGATTTGGAGTCACTACCTTCTTGTAAGTCGATAGTCCGGCTCGTTTTTGGCTCGATGCACGGTTGGAGACGATACACCCAGCTTATTTGCGGCATCTCGGAGAGAGAGGTTAGGGTTTCGCTTGAAACTACCGGCAACTCTCTTTGTCGTCTCAGCGGCTTCTGGTTTCCGATTTCCCCCCGATCCAGACTTCCTGGCTGTCGACAAACGTTCTCCAAACACTTTAATTACATTTGTACAGTTGATTTGGCAACTTTTGACGATTTTGCCAGCTTTGCGTGCGAGTAGCTCGGATTTTCGCGATGCGCGAGCAAAATTTTGATACGCTGCTCTTCTTCCTTGGACGGCATTTTGACAACTGAAGAGTGAATACCAAAATCAAAATAGGAGCAACATTCTACACACACACACACCTTCAAAATTGAAAATTCAATTGGAAAGAAATACGTCAAGTTGATATTGGCTAAATTTTGATCGTATCACCCTTTACCACTTTGATTTCCTGTGCTCTCTGTGGAAATAGGGTATTGGTATTAGTGTCTTTAAATAAGTTGTAGAGAAAACAATAACCCAAAATTTGATGTCAATTATACCGCTGCAAAAAATGACTTTTTGCCCCCATATTTTTTTCCATGCTTTTTGGGTCAACACGCATCAGTGTAAAATATGAGATGATTTGGTTGATGCAAATTTCCGTACAAAATTCAAACTTGTTGCGCTAATTCAGGACTGGATGGATCACTTCCAAAAATTTTATTGCTATTTCTGGCAACAAAAACAACCAAAAAAAAGTTATGCAAAGTGTTAAAATTAAAGAATTTGAAATTTCCATACAAAGCATGAAGCGGCCTAATGTCCATAGCTTCTCGATTAAACAACAACGAACAAAGTTGTGTAGTTGTGACGTGAATTCATTCAGTTGAAAAAATACAGGGTAGTTCACTGAATTGACGTAACGAAATTTCAAGTTTTTTGAAAAATTTTTTAGAGCCTTCAAATTTTATGTACAAAGTGATATTTTATTATTCCGACTTGTACAATCAAAAATTTTCAGTATCTTTTCCTAACTGTTTTCTTATTTTGACTTTCACATGAATAGCATCATATTGAAGAATCAAACGTTAAAATTATTGTTTCTCACAGTCTTTATTTGAAGATTCATACAACAATTATTTTTCAATATTTTTGATTTTTTATTTGAGAATAAAGAACAAATTAGAAAATCAACCGAAATATGTTCAATTTGTAAAAAAAACCGACCATCTGGAGGAAACAACTGGAAACAACTTCCAGAGCATATTTCCCTTTTAAAATTTTACAAAACATAGAAATATGTGACGTGAATTCACTCATTCGTGCTGTTGTAACTCAACTGGATTCCAACCGATTTTTTTTAAAATTTAGAGTTTCAGAATCCTTTCATCATTTTCAAAGAAGAAATTATTTTTGATAGTTTAACAATATTAGAGTTTTTTCGCAAATTTAAAAATGTCCTTTTTTGTGACGTGAATTTACTCATTTGCCACTGTTATTGTTCACTTTTTAAAACAACCCCTTTGAATATATAATAAAATCTTTTTCTGCACAATTATACAGTATTAATCAATCCATATAATTTAATTAATAATTTTGTAACAGTTGTCAACATTTACACTTTTTCCAACATAAATTTTTTTTTCCAAATTATATAAAACACTAGCAGACCCTGTAAACTTCGTCTTATCATTTTAAACTTGGCGTCCATTTTTAATTTTTTTCTTCGCTGTTTAATTTTAAAAAAAGCATCAAATGTTGTTGGTAAAGTGTCAAAAATAAATCCTAAAAAAAATCAAATGTTGAGTTGTTAATCGTCTCGCTTTCGTGAACATATTCTAGATTTTTTACATTTCCCTCCTTTTTGTTTACTCAAATTGTCCCGCTTAATTCTATCAGAATCATACCTAAGAATTTCAACTCAATTCTACGGGTCTTTACTTATATTATCAAAAACTTACCTTCAATGCATCTTACATGAATACTTTTTATTTACTTTTCTTCAATTTGGATGTTTTAAATTCAGCTATCAGCTTCCCGTTGCAATTTCGCTTTTTTCAGCACTCAACATTACCATCAAACTTGGCAAGCATCATGCCAAAAAAAAAACACTTTTTGTAACTTGTTCCATTTATTTAGTTAACTATCATTCGTTTGTTTTTTATACGTTTTAAGTAGTTGTTCTTCAATTTCATGAAGGCCTTAAGGTCTAACGACATCCAATGAAAATATTTACCTTTCAGATTTATTTTTTTAGATACAGGAAAGCGTTCTATTGGTGAAATAATTTTAAAAAAAAATATTTTTTTGTGGAAAAACTAGTTGTAAATCGGTAATCGTCCTATTACCGTATAAAAGGATTCAATAAACGAGCGAGTACTGTAATCGTTTTTGTTATTTTCTCAAATATTCGATGGAATATTCGTTTCATCGAAAAATTGATAAGGTCAATAATCGGTAAGCTAGAAATATTACCCTCTTTTTTATATGTACGTATATTAAATATTCATTTGAACTACATAAGTCACATAATATATTCAGAAGCTGGAGCATTTAAATAGAAAGCAAATACCAATTTTTATTGGCACCCCTGTATAATCCGTCGTATACAAAAAGTGATTTGTTTCTCGCACATCCTTCACACAACAATCCCTATCGGACTTAGGGAACTTAATATGGGCAGAGATAAAATATCTATCTGCTGTGCGGTTTGATTAGCTTCGTGCTACCACCACCTTAGTTGGTTTGCTGGTGATTTTGTTGTTGCAATGGTAATTGAAACGTTAGAAAAACATTACTTTCCCAATAAATTCTTTCATCCGATAGGCTATCTCAGCCATGGTGACTGGAAGGAACTTGAGCTTGCTGCCGTCCGCTTGTGGCTTCTGGCGATGGATTGTGGAGGCTGTGAGTAAGTATGAAAAAAACAGCAAACCAATCTCAAACCTGGGTGGTGGCGGCTCGTTAAAAAGAGTTTATCTTGTTCCGAGCCGTAAAACTGGGCGATATGTATAGGATGCTGTTGCCTTGGGGGCCTTCAGACGGGGAGCGCGCGATGATGCAGAGCTTTCCTGTTTCAAATACATACGGACATATTGCGCCTCCACAAGGCTTTTAATATTTTGCAAACATTGTGCCGTCGTCCAAGTCTGGCATGGTGCGATTTTGATTTGGAGCAGATTTGAAGGCAGGTGTTCGGGTAGATTGCTCTGACCAGGCAAGGTGTTGCTGTTATCCAGCGGCGTCGAGATTTATCTGTTTCTTACTCTTTACAGCAGACTGTTGAATCGAACACCGAACGTCCTTCACATTCAGCGATTCTGTTAAACGTTTGCGATAAAATTCAGTTCGATTTATGCATATTGCCCACCATGTTTCGAATACCATAAGCGCTACCTAATTATGAAGGCTTGTGATTAAGAAAACCTGCGAGGTAAAAACGTATTTAAAACATCGAAACCTCACTCTGGTATGAATTTGATTGAGCTCATGGATAAGTACCCAAGTCTGTTTAATTCATAACCAGCCTACTCTATTGAAAATAATGCATCAGAAACGCATTTTGAAGCCTTGGTTCACACCCAATAAATCACCGTTGGCAGTGAAAGGATCACGTTTGTGAAGTATTAACTCAAAGCACATTGCATTCGATTGTGAGTAATACTCGGAAAACTCTAGTGTCAGAAATGGTGCTCGAAAACTGCTCAATATTAATTCCATTTCGGAATTATTCGCTATAGCACAACCAGAGTAACACACAAGGGCAAATGAGTTTCTGTTCATACGATTGATTGGAATGTTTTCAAACATAACCATATGTATGTACTATATTTGCCGACCCTCCCGATAGATATCCTTTACCGAGAAATCGTTGCTCCACAAGGACCATTCGCAACCAGGGATCAACTGGGAAATGACAGCATTCTAAGCGCTTGATGCCATTTCGAATGTGCTCAATCAGACAGGAGATGGATTTCAGCGAATGAACTGTTTTAGCGCTAATTCAATTGTATCAAAGGGATTTAGCAGATGAATGTTGATTGGTTAATATGTGGCATCCAAACATATTCTAGGAAATAGCTGCAGGTGAATTACCATTTGTTTGTTAAATTTGACGATTTGTAAGGAAATTTCTAATAAAAAGTAAGTAATAATTAAGCGACTCTTAAAAACCTAAGCACATGAAATTAATTCTATGCTTTCTGTGGTATTCCAAAAATGACAAAAAAGACAAAAATGACAAAAATGACAAAAATGACAAAAATGACAAAAATGACAAAAATGACAAAAATGACAAAAATGACAAAAATGACAAAAATGACAAAAATGACAAAAATGACAAAAATGACAAAAATGACAAAAATGACAAAAATGACAAAAATGACAAAAATGACAAAAATGACAAAAATGACAAAAATGACAAAAATGACAAAAATGACAAAAATGACAAAAATGACAAAAATGACAAAAATGACAAAAATGACAAAAATGACAAAAATGACAAAAATGACAAAAATGACAAAAATGACAAAAATGACAAAAATGACAAAAAAGGAAAAAATGACAAAAATGACAAAAATGACAAAAATGACAAAAATGACAAAAATGACAAAAATGACAAAAATGACAAAAATGACAAAAATGACAAAAATGACAAAAATGACAAAAATGACAAAAATGACAAAAATGACAAAAATGACAAAAATGACAAAAATGACAAAAATGACAAAAATGACAAAAATGACAAAAATGACAAAAATGACAAAAATGACAAAAATGACAAAAATGACAAAAATGACAAAAATGACAAAAATGACAAAAATGACAAAAATGACAAAAATGACAAAAATGACAAAAATGACAATCCAAAATACGAAATCAATACCACTTCAAAATTTATCCAAAAAATTGTGGAATTTGTGTAGTCGGTCATTTTTCCAACATTTTTCAAGTGTTTTTTCGTTTCTTTTCATAGTAAATTAAAATAATAAAACAAAAATTCAATGATATTTTATTACACATTATCACACATTAATCCTACCACATGAGTAGCATCCAAACGGTAAGAATAATTTGATCTCAGGATATCGTCAACTGGGGCATCATGCAACATTTTGCAATACTTAATGTCCTCTGATAATACCGCATGTACATCAAAAGTATTAAGGTTGATGTGACATCAAAATGATCTAGTCAGAAAAAATATTGCTTTGACCAGTTATTTTTAAATTTACTAAAACATGCGGTTTTTACTTTACTAAGAACAGGGGGTAAATTGTACAAAAAAATGTTTTTAATCAAAAATTACATGAAAACGTTAGAAAATTAAAAGTTTTTGATGAACTTCTGATGTCATTACGCATAAAGCACTATTGCAATAATTTTTGTTTTTTTTTCGAATGAAATTTTGAACTTTGTCTGTCAAAAATGTTTTTCAAAGAAAAAGAATAAAGATGCTGCATACACTTAGGGGAAAAAAATACTACAAAAAATCTTCTAATTGAAATAAAAAAAACAATGTTTGAATGTATGAAATTTTGAAATTAACAATCGCGTGATGCAAAACAATCTTATTCCAGCATATGAAACGAGATTCAAAGGTGAATCTTTGATTTGCATTTTTTATGCAATTGGGCTCAGGCTGGACACTGAGTTATAAAAATATTAATGTTCTTTAAAATAGGGTGCTTGTCCAAAAAATATTATTACCCCAACACAAGGTTTAGACCAGACTTGCCTCAGAATATTAAAACTTATCTTTATCTGGAAACAACATTGTCAAGCAAGTAACATTCAATACATTGCACATTTTTTAAACATTGATAAGTTCACAAAATTCTTTAATAAAATTTTAAAACAATGTTTAAGCGAGCCGTAAAATATGAAAATTATATTTAATTGTACATTCGGCACCTGGTCTGTGCTCATTTTACTATAAACATTTATACTTTCAAAAAAAAAAAAACTATTTGAAACTCTGTTTTGCATGAAATTCAAAAATTCAAATGATTTCAATTGAAGACCCAGATAAAAAAAATAAAATTAAACAATAATTAAAAAATCAAAAGCTTTTGGGCGAAGCTTTAAATTTATTATCAATTTTAATTTTGAATAAAAATTTGTAGCTTTGATACAAAATTATTTATCAGTTTCAAGATCTCAAGGTTTTACTGTTCAAAAACACAGTCAAAAAAAACTGGAATGCCTTATTTAGTTTCTTATAAAAGAATATTTTTTGTTTTTTTATGGTTCATTCGAGTGATTTATAAGCAATTGGGTAATATATTTCGAAAAAATACACTTGAAAAATGTTTTGAGTGCCAGGTTTTCATTTTATGTCGAGCTTGGGAAACTCCAGCAAGAGGATAATTTAGTAAACTATTTCAGCTAAATACTGAAAAACTTTTTCCATCGTAGTAGGGATGTTTTCATCTAAAATTCAGATTTTTGATAATTTAAGCACGATATGAATTCTTTATATTTCTGAAAAAATTGGGCAAATTAAGGCTATTTTAATTTCGCCTTGGAATATTTTCGAAACTTAAAAAGTAAAAAATAAAAGTATTAAAAGTTAATATTACAAATGATAGAATTCTACTCTAGGTTTTCATTGTTACTTTTGACAAGACAATTCAATTTATATTATTTTTGTCCCAAGTTCTGGGTGTTCAAAAATGTGTGACAAATTTTTCATAAAAATGAGGAGAATTTAGTGGACTGTTTAAATATTTATCAAAATGCATTCGAAATGTGTATGTTCTTTTCAATTATGTTTATTTTATAATTAACTAGCTGTCCCCATACGAACTCCGTTTCGCATTCAACTTGGAATATGTTATGAACGATTTGTATGAAAGTCAATAGCCAAATATTTTCCAGATGCATTTCCGAATTAATTGTTAAGTTATAATTGCAAAAATACTGAACGAACACCTCTTCTGTCATCTGCTACTTCATTTGCTAAAAAAAACCCAGAGTAAAAATATCGAGTCGATCGTCGCATAACAACGCAATTGTTGCCAAAAAGTTAAATTCCTTTTGGTGGCCTCGTATACAATCTTTGATATCTGAAGTCGATTGTCCGTCTCTGAAAACTACCGTGTGCAAATTTTCATCCCAATCCGATACGATATTTAAAAAATATTGTAAGGTTAATATAGACGACCCCATTGCCGGCCCCTTACGCTGAATTCAATACCTGAAATCGATTGCTCGTGTACCAATTTTCATCTAAATAGATGTAGAATAACGACAACATCGCAAAAACATTGAATAGTTAATATGGACGACCCCTTAGGATGATCCCTGACTTTAATTAGGATAAGTGAAATCAATTATTTGTCCCAAATAACCCCTATGTGCCAATTTTAAACCCAATCCAATGTATAAAAACGGCAAGATGACTAAGATATTGAAAACTATAAATATTAATTGACAAACATCATTACTTAGGAAGCTTGAATAGATTTGGCCTAATAGTTTTATCTTCAAAGATTTACCTGCTTTTTTCCATCCCTTATCTAATGAAAATATCTGTTGAAGATTATCCCACTTTTCAATATGGATGATTTGGTTGAGCATGTTGAAAACTCACTTTGCATGTTTTCAACTGCATAAACTCTGAATCTAAAAAACTTTTCTTTCTCTATGAGGAATTCCAAAAATATAAAAATGGTTGACCTTCAAAGCCCCCCAGCAGCGATAAAGAGCACTTTGAAAGCCACTACTGTTCTAGTCAATATATTCCTAACAGGCTAGTTGTATTCTTCAATCAAAATGTAGGCTTATAATTGTATCCAAATATCTCGTACCGGTAGCATGTGCTTTGAACAGTAGAAGGTACAAAAAACACCCGCCAAAATTTTCACTTTGAAATTTTCAATGCTCAGCAAGCTTCGATTTGCATCCAGTAGGGGAAAGGTTTCCTAAATGGGCCTATCGGGTTAAATGACCCTACGGCTGTTTGGCGAAATGGCTGACTAGACAGCTTATCTGACCAATGCATTTTGAGGGTGCTACGCTTAGAACATAAGGCAAGAAAGAATTTTATGAATTTATAAACTTAAAAAAAATTAAAAAATCATACAATGTTTTGATACATTTTGATGTAATATTTCGACTTTTAAAAATTATACGTAAAGAAGTTTATAACAAAATTTAGGATGGTTTTTGTTTCTTACTCAAATGAACTTAAGAAATTCAACATATTTCAGCTTTTGTGGAGGTTAAATAATGATTATATATGGGAATAATAGAGTGTTTTTGTATGCCCCCATCATGTTTGTAAAATGCCTCCATCCTAAAATAACAGGTTAAATAGAATAAATAAATGATTTTTATCACTGAACCTTCAAATCTAAGCTCTGAATAACATCTTAAGGAAGAATTGAAGATCTAAAGACAGATTTGATAAAGTTTTTCTCATGGATGAACTGCCTCCATAGTATGGCAACCCTTACTTTTGTTTTTTTCCATAAAATTATAATATACATAGATTTTTATAAAACGTCAGCTTTGTCGTACGGAAATTATTACTTTCTAGCAGTTTCAATAAAATTATACGGAAGTGTTGCCCAAAATACAGAAATTTTGTTCAAAACATAAATAGGCGCATTTAGCCCGCACGGTTTGAGGTTCGGCATTTTAGACAACATTTACAATAAAATCGTTTTCTTGGAAACAGAAGAAAATTTTAACATAAAAATTACTCCATTGTATAGAAATCAGATGCCTGCACAGGTGTATATAGTTTTTGTACACATATTCGACGTGATATTTGAGAAAATCAGTGTTCTGCTTAATAGGCGCATATAGCCCGCTCCTCCCCTACATGTGAGCTCTGGATGGTCGTTTCAAATAGCCTGCCCATGGTGATGGTGAAAATATTCCCGCCAACGAAACAAACGGAAACGAAAGTCGGTTCAAAAAATGGGTGCCATGACTTTCGGTTCGTGGGAATAAAACCGTTGTTGTATGGACGACCCCCTTCAAAAGGGATCATCCGAAAATCTAAAAACATTTTTCATCATTCCTGGTCCTAATGAACACCCATGCCAAATTTCAGCTCTCTAGCTCTTAAGGCAGCTGAGCCTATTGAAGACAAACATACAAACAAACAAACGGAAATTACTTTTTATATATACAGATTTAACTATTTCAAAGCATTTCCATTTTAGGAACAAAAAGTTGAGATCGATCTATAAGTTTCTTAAATTTTTTAAGTGAACGTTGTGGCAAAGTGGGAATACAAATTACAAGAATTCAAAAATCCTATTAAATTTGTGTGTTTTTAAAAAAGTCTTCATTTCGTGTTACAAAACTGAACAATCAAAGAAGATGTGTTTCAGCAGAGAAATTTGTAGAAAAAAACTGTAAATGACCTTGAAAACTCCTATTTGTGTTATAGAAGAATGCCCACAAGCTTTGCTATATGAAAACTAATGAGTGAGTTTTTGGTATTTTATCTAAAGTTCCTATTCTACGTGAAAAGGAAACAGAAAACATTGATCATTAGAATAGAAATCAAGCGCCAAGTCAAGGTTTACTCGTTAGAAAAGAGGCATGAATTAGTTCAAGCCCAACAAGCTTTAAATTTATTCAAAATGTGAATTTTACAAATAATTGTAAGTTCACATTCGTTCTTAATCAAAATGTGAAGGAAAAAGACAGTTCTACATGATTTATGTTTAATTTTTGCAAAATCATGGCATCTGGTAACTCTCAATTTTTGCTAGCCCCTTTTTTTGCAGAATATTGAATCTGATGTAAATCATTTCATCAGAATATTTTAAGACTCTAAACTAAGCTTGCCAGATTGCCCGGTTTTATCCGGGTTTGCCCGGATATTTGATGCAAAATTTTGAGAAAGTCCGGTCCGGCCTGGTTGCCCGGATATCGTGAAAAAAGTCCGGATATTGCCCGGATTTTTTAACAATTTTCACAAAGGAACCAAAAATAATTAAAGTTTTTAAGTACGTTTCAGCAAAATCGATTATCGGAATGGAAATTTTCAACGGTTGTTTCAAATAATTTCGCTGATTTACTTTTATAAACCTTTAAATATTTAAGTGTTCCAAAAAGTTGTTCGAAGTCTGCAATTACATTAATAAAATATTAATTTCGATTTTTTTTGCATTATTTCTTTGCTTTTATATATAATAACACCTAAGTTTTACCTGGTTTTTGCCCGGTTTTTGGATTTGAAAAATTGAAATCCATGCCCGGATTTTGCCAGGTTTTTTTGAAAAAAATGCCCGGAATTGCTAGGCCCGGATGGTAGTGAAAAAAATTCTGGCAACCTTACTCTAAACCAATTACATTTTTGCAAAAATAATATTCTGAACAGTGGACGGAAATCTATCAGTATTGCTAGTTTATTTTTATAAAAAAAATTTGAATGCCCCGTTTTGGGCGTTATAACTTTTTTCTCGCTACTCTAACCTAAGGTTGCCAGAATTTTTTCCATTCCCATCCGGGCCTAGCAATTCCGGGCATTTTTTCAAAAAAACCTGGCAAAATCCGGGCATGGATTTAAATTTTTCAAATCCAAAAACCGGGCAAAAACCGGGCAAAATTCAGGTGTTTTTATACATAAAAACAAAGAAAAAATGCAAAAAAAATGAAATTAATATTTTATTAATGTAATTGCAGACTTTTAAAAACTTTTTGGAACACTTAAGTATTTAAAGGTTTATAAAAGTAAATCAGCGAAATTATTTGAAACAACCGTTGAAAATTTCCATACCGTTAATCGATTTTGCTGAAACTTACTCAAAAACTTTGACTTTTTTTTTTGGTTTCTATGTGAAAACTGTGAAAAACCCGGGCAATATCCGGACTTTTTTCACGATATCCGGGCAACCGGGCCGGACCGGACTTTCTCGAAATTTTACATCAAATATCCGGGCAAACCCGGATAAAACCGGGCAATCTGGCAAGCTTACTCTAACCGCTTTATGACTTCGGCAAAATTGTAGCTCGATAATTTACAAGAAGGCAACATATAGGTATTGCAATTTTATTTACATTGCATTAGAACAAATTATTCATGAAAAAACAAAGAAAAGTTTCATTCTCCGAACACGTTTTTGCATATTTCTAAACAAAATTTCAAATCAAAACTCTAGTCTCTAAATTTAATTAAAATCTGCAAAAATTATGTCGTTCGTTTTGATCAAAAAGGAAGTTTTTATGCTTCAGGGTTTAAGAAACTTGGAACCGACCGACCGTACGACCGAGATTTTAAAGTATTCCCCAAATTTATTAATAATATGAATAATATTTTGACTAATTTTGAATTTCTAAATCGAGGCAAAAAATCAATTTATAGCTTCATAATGATATATGTAACTCAGATATACCACGCTACCTCAATCATCAGAACTCAATTCGTCTAATTGCTGTGACAGCTCACGTCAAAGCCTTACCTTAACTTTAGAAACGCTCAATTGACGGACTTCATTCAAGCGTCAATAAGTTTTGAAAAGCGTTGATTCCACTGGGGAAACAAGAATATTCGATCAAACCTCTCTTTTTAGAAGTTTGAAAAGACCTCACGTATACACAGTTCTGCTGCAATGCTGTCCAATTAATTATTATCGGTACAAACTAGAAAATTACGCTAGCCACACGCAATGAATATGTAGCTCCGGCATTGACTGTACGAATACGAGTTGGGGGAGATCAGAAGTTTAAATATGGGTTTCGGAATGGCAGCTTACATATTTTAATGTGATAATTTCATGTTATTTACCAGCCGTAAATTACTCACTATATCAACATGCATCCCATGAGTAGATACTTAAAGTGGGTGGTATGAAAACAAACTTAATAAAATGGAATTTTATTTTTTACTAAGCTTTATAAGATTGTTGTTTGAATATTTTATCAAAGAATTCGAAAACATTCAAAATATCTGCACACTTTCACCTGATTGATAAAGATAATTATGTTGTTTTTTCATATCACGTCTATAATTCCTTGAAAAATTAGGAATACTGCCGAAAATCTAACAGCTGTTCAGTTAAAAACAAACAAATTTCCAAAATCAAATTTTAAGACGCCACAAATTGTGCTCGTTGCGTATCGGAAAACCTAGGGGGTCTAAAAATTTGATAAGTATAATGCCAGCTAGACATAAACCAACCCAAGCTGTCATTGTATTGTCAATCAAGAGAAATTATATCTAATTGTTCTTCTCGCATGGTTCAATGAGCAAAAATGATTTTGATTCTGTTTCTGAATGGTAAATATTGTTCAGAGGGCGTATGACCACGAAGGTTAAATCCTCTTTAAACTAATTAAAATAGAATAGAATTGGTTAAGATTGGTGAGGGTGTCTTCATTAAATAAGTAAATTTATTTTTTATTTCTATGAGGTATACCGTATACATAATCATCTTAAAGCATTATTTAGCCACTTTGTTGAAAACGTAAAAAAAAAACATTTTCAGATGGCTTCCAACTGTCTACGTCGTCGTGCAGTTTTATATACACTCACGCGTAGAGAAAGTTTCCTAGACCGTGTAGAACAATTTTCCTGCTCATTACCGAGTGATGGCGTTCTGGAAAAGTTTTCTATGATGCTTAAAAACCAAACCAAATGGCTGTTTCGTTCGGCTTTTAACATAATCATAGATATAGTAAGGCATAGACCGACCCAGGGAGTTTTGGTTTTTATTGTGCCCATCTCATCGTCCCATATATGAATGTGAACAAGTGAGTGAACGTCAGTGGTTTATGGGTAACATATAAATGAGACCGTCAGAGCTTTATTTTTTGTTTTCCCTCCAAGCCTTAATGATTCAAGAAGTCAGATTTTACTGTGCGAGAGTGAAATGCTGCGATTAGGTTCTTGCTCGCTAAAGCTCTATTATGGGAAAGAACGATGCCGATGTTTTATGCCTACGATTCAAAATGAATGCCCATAAAATAGGTCAAGATTTATGTATTCTCTTGTCATTAACTGTGTTTATGCTGATCATCAACCCCGGGGTAGGGACAACAAATTATTTAATTAACTGTTGACGAAACATTTCTTCTGAATACAATGGACGAAAGTCTGATGGGCTGTGAATTTTTGAGCTGCATCAGAAATAATAAAAATATGCTAAAAGTTTCGTGATGCGATTCAATACAATACTTTTTGTTCAGTTGATCGAAAATAATCTAGAAAATTTCAAAATTGGATGAATTTAATAATTTTTGTTCACTTGATATGAATATAATGAGCGAATATGTGTTTTGCTTGTAAAAATATGAACAACTAAAATTCATCAAAAATTGTTTTTTAAATTGTTCTCAAATACTTGAGCATAAAAAACCTGTTTATTTCCAATGATACAACGAGTATAAGAACTAGAACAAGAAATCTAGCTGGAACTAGATTTAGAACTAGATTACGAACTAGATCTAGAACTATAACAAAAACTAGAACTATAGCCATAACTAGAACTAGAACTAGAATTTGAACAAGAACTAGAATTCGAACTAGAACTAGAACTAGAACATCAACTAGAACTAGAACTAGAACTAGAACTAGAACTAGAACTAGAACTAGAACTAGAACTAGAACTAGAACTAGAACTAGAACTAGAACTAGAACTAGAACTAGAACTAGAACTAGAACTAGAACTAGAACTAGAACTAGAACTAGAACTAGAACTAGAACTAGAACTAGAACTAGAACTAGAACTAGAACTAGAACTAGAACTAGAACTAGAACTAGAACTAGAACTAGAACTAGAACTAGAACTAGAACTAGAACTAGAACTAGAACTAGAACTAGAACTAGAACTAGAACTAGAACTAGAACTAGAACTAGAACTAGAACTAGAACTAGAACTGGAACTAGAACTAGAACTAGAACTATAACTAGAACTAGAACTAGAACTAGAACTAGAACTAGAACTAGAACTAGAACTAGAACTAGAACTAGAACTAGAACTCGAACAAGAACTAGAACTAGAACTAGAACAACAACTAGAACTAGATTTAGAACTAGTGCTAGAACTAGTGCTAGAACTAGCACCAGAACTAGAACTGGAACTAGAACTAGAACTAGAACTAGAACTAGAACTAGAACTAGAACTAGAACTAGAACTAGAACTAGAGCTAGAACTAGAACTAGAACTAGAACTAGAACTAGAACTAGAACTAGAACTCGAACAAGAACTAGAACTAGAACAACAACTAGAACAACAACTAGAACTAGATTTAGAACTAGTGCTAGAACTAGCACTAGAACTAGAACTAGTGCTAGAACTAGCACTAGAACTTGAACTGGAACTAGAACTAGAACTAGAACTAAAACTAAAACTAGATCTAGAAATAGAACTAGAACTAGAACTGGAACTAGAACTAGAACTAGAACTAGAACTAGAACTAGAACTAGAACTAGAACTAGAACTAGAACTAGAACTAGAACTAGAACTAGAACTAAAACTAGAACTGGAACTAAAACTAGAACTAGAACTAGAATTCGAACTAAAACTAGAACTAGAAATAGAACTAGAACTAGAACTAGAAATAGAAATAGAAATAGAAATAGAAATAGAAATAGAAATAGAAATAGAAATAGAAATAGAACTAGAACAAGAACTAGAACTAGAACTAGAACTAGAATTCGAACTAGAACTAGAATTCGAACTAGAACTAGAACTAGAACCAGAATTCGAACTAGAACTAGAACTAGAACTAGATCTAGAACTAGAACTAGAACTAAAACTAGAACTAGAACTAGAAATAGAACTAGAACTAGAACTAGAACTAGAACTAGAACTAGAACTAGAACTAGAACTAGAACTAGAACTAGAACTAGAACTAGAACTAGAACTAGAACTAGAACTAGAACTAGAACTAGAACTAGAACTAGAACTAGAACTAGAACTAGAACTAGAACTAGAACTAGAACTAGAACTAGAACTAGAACTAGAACTAGAACTAGAACTAGAACTAGAACTAGAACTAGAACTAGAACTAGAACTAGAACTAGAACTAGAACTAGAACTAGAACTAGAACTAGAACTAGAACTAGAACTAGAACTAGAACTAGAACTAGAACTAGAACTAGAACTAGAACTAGAACTAGAACTAGAACTAGAACTAGAACTAGAACTAGAACTAGAACTAGAACTAGAACTAGAACTAGAACTAGAACTAGAACTAGAACTAGAACTAGAACTAGAACTAGAACTAGAACTAGAACTAGAACTAGAACTAGAACTAGAACTAGAACTAGAACTAGAACATGAACTAGAACTTGAACAAGAACTTGAACAAGAACTATAACTAGAACTAGAACTAGAGCTAGAACTAGAACTAGAACTAGAACTATATCTAGAACTAGAACTAGTGCTAGAACTAGAACTAGAACTAGAACTAGAACTAGAACTAGAAATAGAAATAGAAATAGAACTATAACTAGAACTAGAACTAGAACTAGAACTAGAACTAGAACTAGAACTAGAACTAGAAATAGAAATAGAAATAGAACTAGAACTAGAACTAGAACTAGAACTAGAACTAGAACTAGAACTAGAACTAGAACTAGAACTAGAACTAGAACTAGAACTAGAACTAGAACTAGAACTAGAACTAGAACTAGAACTAGAACTAGAACTAGAACTAGAACTAGAACTAGAACTAGAACTAGAACTAGAACTAGAACTAGAACTAGAACTAGAGCTAGAACTAGAACTAGAACTAGAACTAGAACTAGAACTAGAACTGGAACTAGAACTAGAACTAGAACTAGAACTAGAACTAGAACTAGAACTAGAACTAGAACTAGAACTAGAACTAGAACATGAACTAGAACTTGAACAAGAACTTGAACAAGAACTATAACTAGAACTAGAACTAGAGCTAGAACTAGAACTAGAACTATAACTAGAACTAGAACTAGTGCTAGAACTAGAACTAGAACTAGAACTAGAACTAGAACTAGAACTAGAAATAGAAATAGAAATAGAACTAGAACTAGAACTAGAACTAGAACTAGAACTAGAACTAGAAATAGAACTAGAACTAGAACTAGAAATAGAAATATAAATAGAACTAGAACTAGAACTAGAACTAGAACTAGAACTAGAACTAGAACTAGAACTAGAACTAGAACTAGAACTAGAACTAGAACTAGAACTAGAACTAGAACTAGAACTAGAACTAGAACTAGAACTAGAACTAGAACTAGAACTAGAACTAGAACTATATCTAGAACTAGAACTAGAACTAGAACTAGAACTAGAACATGAACTAGAACTAGAACTAGTTCTAAAATTAGAACTAGTGCTAGAACTAGAACTTGAACTAGAACTAGATCTAGAACTAGAACTAGTTCTAAAACTAGAACTAGAACTAGAAATAGAACAAGAACCAGAACTAGAACTAGAACTAGAACTAGAACTAGAACTAGAACTAGAACTAGATCTAGAACTAGAACTCGAACTAGAACTAGATTCAGAACTAGAACTAGAACTGAAACTAGAACTAGAACTAGAAATAGAACAAGAACCAGAACTAGAACTAGAACTATAACTAGAACTAGAACTAGAACTCGAACTAGCTCTAGAACTAGAACTAGAACTAGAACTAAAACTAGAACAAGAACTAGAACTAGAACTAGAACTAGAACTAGAACTAGAACAAGAACTAGAACTAGAACTAGAACTAGAACTAGAACTAGAACTAGAACTAGTACTTGAACTTGAACTAGAACTAGAACCAAATATATGAACAGGAACTGGATTTACATATAACTCAATCTTGAACAATTAATTGAAGAATAAAGTAGAATTAAGACCCGAAAAGCTCAATTTATATCAGAATAAGAGCATGACTTAAGTGAATTAGTCTTTGTATTTGTTCTCAAACTTATTCCAAAATTAGAACAAGAATTAGAAAAGTCCACAATTCATATTTGGAATATATTTCTAGTCATTTAGCCTTCAATTATTCTACAAATACCCTAGCTCCCATCGAATTCTTGCTTATTGATTCTAGTTTGAAACAATCGCCCATTTGATTTCACAGTTGCTTCATTTCAATTAAATTTGCTACCGCCACACAATAAGTCAATTCTAATCGTCAGCAACAATCAACAGTATCCTACCAGCATCAAGGCGATACAAATCTGTGCCAAACGGAAAACAAGTCACTCGGATAATGAAAATCGTGATTCAAATTGGACCAGAACTTTTAATTGCTCCGTCTTACTTCCAGAGGGAGTGAAGGAAGTCGGTGGAATACTCGAACAAAGTAACATCTAGCTAGGACATGAATACAGAAGCCCTCCAGCTCCTGGTAGCTATCGGTTTGGATCAAAAGCTTCTTTTATTGGCAATTTTCCCATTGCGGAGTGTGAATTCAATGGCAGCGGTCGAGAATAATAAAATAAAACTTAATTATCTATAATTTCTGATTAATCGCTGGGGGTACTTTTCTGAGAAGTGGACTCCTTGGACTGGATCGCGATGGTGGGTTTTGAGGAACAGTGGAGGCAGCTCGCGAAAACAATACTACATACTAGCGACAGTTTCGATTCGGATGGTTCATAAATTAAATCTCGAATCGATCCGATCGGTGCCCATTTTAGGACCTGCCAATTAAACCAGTTGAATCAACCGAATGGACGATACCGATCACGATTGGTAATCGTGTGGCTTAAATCGTTACGGCCAGCATCCTTCAAGTCTGGTTTTGTGGAATTTAGATCAAACGTGTTTAGCCATCGAATACCGATTCTATCTACAAATTTTACCAGAAGAAATCTTTCAACAGATTTTCTTCCATCTGTTGGAAATTTCAGGCTGTCAAAAGTGATTATTTGTTTAACTTCCGAAAGAGCGAAAGTCTGAAATGAGTGCAAAGTTTTACACTTTAACAAGAGCATCTTCACTTTCCCGATAGTTATAATTTGTAAATTGAATCTTTGGCACCCGATTTAATCCAAATTTTACGCATGTTTAACGTAAATGCAGCTTTGACTGCCAACACGAAAGCTGGCCAGCAGCAGCATGACGAAAAACGAGGCGGCCGGCCGCGGCGTTGAACTCCTTAATCACATGCCAGTCGCTTGACAGCAGTGCAAACAATTCTTCTCGCGGGCACGAATGCAAAAATCGGTTGAAAGAAATAGCCGAAACCTTTCGATGCCAACCTGACAGGTTTGCGCGTTCACGATCCCTCACACATCCTATCGAAAAAGAGCAACAGAAGAAAAAAACCACAACAATCCGAGCAAAAACGCAGATCGCATCCAATATGAGCGCTGTTGTTTACGACTGACACTGACTCGGGAGAAAATCGAGAAGGATTAGACTCGGAGCAAGCAATTAAAATAATTTGTAGATGTCAAAAACAATTACACATTCCTGCGAACCTGATGCACAGCATCCTCGACGACGACTCGATGTGATCTTCTCTGCACAAGCCATCTTCTGGGATTGGATTGGATTGGATTGGATCATTCTTGAAGCATTGTTGGAGTGTTTTTCGGCTTCGAAGGCCTATCTTGTAGGTGCATATGTGGTCAAGGTGTTTTAGTTATTAATAGAAAGTAAAAAAAAATTTAAACAAGGCATTTTAAACAAGGCTAAACATTAAACACTTCCGTAATTTTAAGTTTTTCAAAAAAGCTCGCTTAATTCTAAAATTTTATTTATTTTAACAAAAGACTTGATCAAGCAAAAAGATCAGGGATATATCAACTGGCTACTATCAGATCTGGATTTCATTGGAACTATTGATAGAGAGATGAAAAACTGAACCTGAACCAGAGCTGATTCTGCCAAGATTTTAATCGTTTATATTTTATCGTTCGAAAACAATAGTTTGTTGGTGTTTGTAAAAAGTGTTCGTTCGGAAAAAAATGCGACACTTTGTTTTGTGAATAACTTTTGAGTGCATTGATGGAAACCGATGAAATTTTCAGTGAAGCTGCCTGCCCAAGTAATATTTCAAGTTTAATAGCAGGCTTCTAGACCATGATTAGGTTTCATAAGAAGCTTAAAGGGTCTTACAAAACAATTGGTGTTGGGTAGTTTTGAAACGTTAACACGTGCAAATTTTGAGATAGCGTCCAATACAGAAGCTCATTGACAGAAGCTAACTGACTTATAAACAGGCCTGACTTAATTTTAAAAACTTTTCGTTGAAAAGTCTTGATTTTATTTTTCAAAGAAAAACATGGGGAAAAAATGAAAAATTGAATCTCTAGTACTCGAGGAGGCTGATAATCTGTTGAAGCTGCAAATCACTCAATGTTTGATAAGGATTGACGCGATAAATGGATAAATATACAAAGAAGACTGCCTCCAAATGCGATCTTTTTTCCTGCATAGCACTTCACTAAGTCCTACCACGTTTCTACTTTGCTTTGGTTGGATCTGGAATCGTGCCGTTACGCGAAAACTGAAATGATAAAAAGTAAATATGTTAGTTTTGTTCCGAAAGAGGACAATCAGCTTAAACATGGAAATACGTTTAAAATGAGACAGGAGCACTTATCAGTAGAGAAATCTTATCGGATTTAATCGTACCCCAGAAAGAATAAGCGAATAATAAAACCCTTAATTTCAACGGACTTTACAAGAAATTGAATCTTTATTAACTTATAAGAAACCGGAATAATTTTCTAAGCAAAGAAATAGCGATCTGTTAAAGTTATTTAGTGTGCGTACTCTATTTTACCTATGCAAAAACAGCGTGTAAATTAAGTATATAGTGTAAGTGTTAAGTGTAAGTGTAAATAATGCTTTTAATATTTGAAAGAAAATTTTCACCTGTAGTTAGTGTATCAAAAATACAACAGTTCATAACAATATTTTGAATTGATATTCTTTATGTGAAAAAGATATAGTCATTTGAAAATTTCGTTAGCAAGTGCGTACTTTATTTTGTCCAGTACTTTAAATGCCTACATTCTTACCCTTTTTATGTAAAAGAAGGTTCACGGGGAACACATTATTATTTTAATATTAAATGATTATTCATTAACTATTTTAATGAATCATCCGAGAGGATGAAAATTCCGTACAATAAAAAACAAAGAAACATATAAATAAAAAACAAACTGATGTTCTCTTGAAACGATCCATCAATCGTCATGTTGCTGCATCACTAAAAAATGCGTTGAACGTTGGAGATTTCATTCATCATAGTTTCGCATTGAAATTAAACGTTCCAAACAGAAAATTTTTTTTTTTATTTCTCAAATTCATGGCACATGAAAAAAAAAATGTGTGTAAATGTGAGAGTGATAACAAAAGTTAGAAAATATATTTGTTGAAATCACAAATTGCCTTTCATAAAATGCAAACCAAATAGTTCATAAACTACAAGTTACAATTAACGTTTTTTTCAATTGCGTTTTCAACGATCTTGTAAATTAAGATTAAAATAAATGTATTATAACCTATCGAATATACTAAAGCTAAAGTTTATCTTATTCTTATCCTGAAACAAGCATAGAGATACACGAAATTGCGGTTTTCTGTAAATCAGAAAAAAAACTTGCTTGGTTTAATCCAACTTCCAGTTGCTGTAATAATCAGCAAAATCATTTTCTGGAAATCAGTAATGAAAAAAAAAATGGAATTTCTTTTCGTTAAAACTTTTGCCAGAATATCATTACTGATTTGTGGATGAAAAACATGCTGTTCTGAGGAACGAGCAATCGATTTTATTTATCAAATTCATGGCCAGGGGTCGGCCAAAGGGGTCGACCATATCAACTATTCACTGTTTTTGCAATAATGACGTTATTATACATCGAATTGCGGAAATATTTGGAAATTGGTTCACGGAAGTTTTCAGAGACGAGCCATCGATTTCAATTATTAAATTTCATGAAATGGGCTTGCAAAAGGGGTTGTTTGATTATTTCAAAGTAGTCGAAGATTCCTTTGAATTCAGCTACAGTATTTGAAAGACCCAAATACTAGTATTTCACTAGCTACTTGCTAGCATCCTCAGTGGGTTATCGACTGAAGAAAGTGTATCATATCCCTCCCTTATGTTTGAAGGTTGTTTGAAGAAAGGGGTCGTCCATATCAGCTGATCACAGTTTATTTTTCGATATTGACGCTAATAAACATTGGATTGAAATTAAAATGTGCAAAATGGAGTTTTAAGGGACTGTCAATTGATTTGAGGAGTCAAACTTTGGGTAAGGAGTCGGCGAAAGGGTGTCCAGAATAATTCTTCACTGCTTTTTCGATATTGTCATGATTATTCATCAGATTGAGACTGAGATTTTGTCGACAGTCAATTTAAGATGTCATATTTTGGATTGGAGGTAGGAAAATGGGGTAGTCCATACTTATTGTTCACTCTTTTCGCGATATTATCGTGATAATGCATCTCATTTTTAAAGCACAAGCAATTGATGTCAGGTGTAAAATGTAAAGAATCGGCAAAAGGTGTGATCCATACTGATTACTTTATATTTTTGCAATAACTACGTTATTGGGTATCGGATTAAGACAAAAATTTATACACGAGAGTTTTACAGGACGATAAATCGAATCCTGACTTTAAATTTTGTAACAGACGACAGAAAGGGGGTCGTTCATACTGTCAAATGTTAAAAGGGGTCATCCATGTTAACTTTTTAATGTTTTAACAATAATTTTGTTTCTTTGCATCCGATCGAGACGAGCATTCATTCACGGGAGTTTTAAAGAACGGTCGGTCTATATTTGATAACAAATTTAATGACAATCGACAGAAAAAGAGGTCGTTTACATTAACAGGTTGATTGTTGATTGTTGTTGCAATATATTCGGTATTATTAATCCAAACGAGATGAAAATTCGAACACAGGGGTTCTTTCCGAGACAAGCAAAAGGGTCGTTCATTAATGAATAAAAACGAATATAGAATTTATGCAGTATAAAGACACATCCCAAGCAACATTTCAGGTTTTATAACCGGCTACAAGACAAACTTTTAGTTTCATAAGAGGCCTGGAGAATCTTATAAAACAATCAGAGTTACTTGGGATGTTTCCTTTTCAAATAAGTGATTTTGTGTTCTAGTTGTGTGGGACGCCTATGGACGAATGTATACAAGAGCATATTCTCTCAGGGTAGGCATAAATATTTCCCTGCAACAGTCGGCCGGTGGAACGGCAGTCAGTCCAGCAGCGAACGGTATCCTGGTGGATGATCTTGCGTAGCGATCTGAGTTGCACACTAGTGTGCATATTTTGTTCGTGTTAAAGATCGACACAAATAGAGCAAAGGTTCCTGTTCTCTTTGTGTCGATCTTTAATACGAACAAAATATGCACACTAGAAAGGAATAGTTTTAGATGAGTTATATCATATTTTGATACCTTTTGATGTAATAAAAAATCAAAACGAAAACTTTGGTGGGTTTTTGTTTCTTTTTCAATTTAATATAAATAAAACAACAAATTTAAGCCTTTATGAAGGTTTGAAAATGATTAAACATTGGAATTAGAGAGTGTTTTTGTATGCCTCCATCATGTTTTCAAAATGCTCATATTCCTAAAAACAAGTAAAATGGGGTAATTGTATGATAAATATAAATTAAATTCTTAATCTAAGCTCTTATCAATATCTCATAAAAATTGAAGATTTCAAAAAACATTCAGTAAAGTTTTTCTTATGGATGAACTGATTTCATAATATGCAACCCCAGTTTTTATTTAATTCCTGAATTATTAAAGCACATGAATTTTCACTCGAAACTTATAAATAAATATTTTCAGCAAAACTGAAATTTTATCAAAATACAATGGGCGCATTTGGCTCGCATCGAAATTTAGACAACTTTTATAATAAAATCTTTTCTGACAAACTAAAGACCTTTTAAGGGAATACGGAAACATATCAAATTTTTCAATCGTTACCGAGAAAACCAATCGTACAGTGAGAAACTTGAGTCAGTTGCTAAATCAAAACGGTTCCACCCAAAACTGATAACAAAGCTAAGTTACTTCCAGATGGTCATGGAAAAATGGAGTGAAAATTCAGTGGAGCCTGGATAATCGAGAACTGGATAAGCGAGAAATCTCGTCAGGTCCTACATTTTGATAACAGAAAACCTCTATAAGCGAGAGTTTTCTTCTTAACTTTACTGAGCAAATTATGGAAATGAACAACAGAAATTCAAGTACCGAACTGATTGCTGATAACAAACTGATAATCAAATATCAAGCGAAATTGACGTCATGGTATCATTGGTGTTGTACATTTACTCATAATTTGACAACAATCATGGTTTCAAACATTTCCTTTTTCACACTCCTTAAAAAAAGCGAGAACAAAATACTGTATATGACAGTTACTTCCAGTTTTTTTTGTATTGTTTCATAAATGAATTTACCTTGAAAATTAAAAACAAGAATCTAGGAAAAGTTTTTGGAATAGACAAGTTTTAAAAAGTTAGATCCATAAACTTTACCTTCCTATACTCTCGCTGAGAACTTCGTAGAGTCAACTTATTTTCGATTAAAATATGTTCTGCCTGAGAAGGTATTTTGAAAATATATAATAAATCCTTTATAAAGAAAATGGATTGTTCTGGATCCGGCATAAAAGAATCCTGGATAAGTGAGAAACCTTTTTGAAAGGGGAAAAAGTTCGGTCCCCTGGACTCGCGCTTATCCATATTCGACTGTACCTTCATGCATGTACACCCAAAATTCAGCCTCTGTGCCAATGGCGTGTAATCAATTACATAGCATCATTGGTACAAGAAGATAACGCGACCGGTGCTGATTCGATTTGCTCCCACCAGCATTAACCTCCCAAGTCAACCGAATTGCGTATGTCTGAAAGAAACAAAATAAAAACGTTTGCGCGTTCCTCCCTATCGCATCATAAGACGAAGAAGGATGGAAACAAATACCGGCCAACATCAGGCAGCCAGCGAACCGAGCACTGTGCGTGTGAATGTAGCAAAAGCAACAACAAAAACATTCCTTCAATTCACCGGCAAACAACACCGGCCAAGCTGCCCGGCTTTAGCAGCTGTGTATATGTAGCGTGTGTATGTAATAGCAGGCAGTAAGCAAAGCACAGTTCTCATTCAATGGGTTTCCCTTTGCCTTCACTCCCGTTCCCTTTCCCGTTACCATCGCAAGACAAAGGACTACCTTGAAAGGCGGCCAAACGCCGGGAAGCCACCGTCGTGCGTTTTTTTTGTGATTGTTCGGCGGCAGAAAGCCTATGAGCCCTCGTCCTGTATGAAGCTCAAATAGTACACTGGTTAGGATGTCGGACTGGCAAGATGATCTAGTTGGTGATTTGAGTTCGACTCTCCCTACGGGCGCTGTATGTTATATTTTTATTTTCTTGTTTCTGGGATGAATTATCCAATAGGAAGGAAATCCCATAAAATGTTTTTCTTGTTCCGCTTCAATGTAGTGGTCATGCATAATTTTAGTTGGGAGCCAAGTCCTTATGCCAGTTACGGTTTTTCAAACATATCATCTTCGGCACAGTGCACATTTCAGCGCACTATCGGCACAGAGATTTGCTAAATAGGCATTGGATTTTTGCAACCTCTTCTATGGGTGTATATAAGATGAGTTGGATATTTTACTTATTAGCCTGCATTATTATTTTTAAGAGTGTTGAGATGAACTAATGCATACATTCGTAGAATACAAATGCCATCAATTTTTTTTTCTATCGTCTTGAAGATTATGATCTTTTTTTTTTATAATTTTGGTAACAAACGGATATAGGATATGATTAAATCTTTGCTGATGTTTTTTTTTGATTCGGTAAAAGTATGGATGCAATTTTTCCACAATAGGGCTAACGATGAAAAATTGGATAATCTCTTTAAAAAATTTCATCATAGTTTCGCATTGAAATTAAACGTTCCAAACAGAAAATTTTTTTTTTTATTTCTCAAATTCATGGCACATGAAAAAAAAAATGTGTGTAAATGTGAGAGTGATAACAAAAGTTAGAAAATATATTTGTTGAAATCACAAATTGCCTTTCATAAAATGCAAACCAAATAGTTCATAAACTACAAGTTACAATTAACGTTTTTTTCAATTGCGTTTTCAACGATCTTGTAAATTAAGATTAAAATAAATGTATTATAACCTATCGAATATACTAAAGCTAAAGTTTATCTTATTCTTATCCTGAAACAAGCATAGAGATACACGAAATTGCGGTTTTCTGTAAATCAGAAAAAAAACTTGCTTGGTTTAATCCAACTTCCAGTTGCTGTAATAATCAGCAAAATCATTTTCTGGAAATCAGTAATGAAAAAAAAAATGGAATTTCTTTTCGTTAAAACTTTTGCCAGAATATCATTACTGATTTGTGGATGAAAAACATGCTGTTCTGAGGAACGAGCAATCGATTTTATTTATCAAATTCATGGCCAGGGGTCGGCCAAAGGGGTCGACCATATCAACTATTCACTGTTTTTGCAATAATGACGTTATTATACATCGAATTGCGGAAATATTTGGAAATTGGTTCACGGAAGTTTTCAGAGACGAGCCATCGATTTCAATTATTAAATTTCATGAAATGGGCTTGCAAAAGGGGTTGTTTGATTATTTCAAAGTAGTCGAAGATTCCTTTGAATTCAGCTACAGTATTTGAAAGACCCAAATACTAGTATTTCACTAGCTACTTGCTAGCATCCTCAGTGGGTTATCGACTGAAGAAAGTGTATCATATCCCTCCCTTATGTTTGAAGGTTGTTTGAAGAAAGGGGTCGTCCATATCAGCTGATCACAGTTTATTTTTCGATATTGACGCTAATAAACATTGGATTGAAATTAAAATGTGCAAAATGGAGTTTTAAGGGACTGTCAATTGATTTGAGGAGTCAAACTTTGGGTAAGGAGTCGGCGAAAGGGTGTCCAGAATAATTCTTCACTGCTTTTTCGATATTGTCATGATTATTCATCAGATTGAGACTGAGATTTTGTCGACAGTCAATTTAAGATGTCATATTTTGGATTGGAGGTAGGAAAATGGGGTAGTCCATACTTATTGTTCACTCTTTTCGCGATATTATCGTGATAATGCATCTCATTTTTAAAGCACAAGCAATTGATGTCAGGTGTAAAATGTAAAGAATCGGCAAAAGGTGTGATCCATACTGATTACTTTATATTTTTGCAATAACTACGTTATTGGGTATCGGATTAAGACAAAAATTTATACACGAGAGTTTTACAGGACGATAAATCGAATCCTGACTTTAAATTTTGTAACAGACGACAGAAAGGGGGTCGTTCATACTGTCAAATGTTAAAAGGGGTCATCCATGTTAACTTTTTAATGTTTTAACAATAATTTTGTTTCTTTGCATCCGATCGAGACGAGCATTCATTCACGGGAGTTTTAAAGAACGGTCGGTCTATATTTGATAACAAATTTAATGACAATCGACAGAAAAAGAGGTCGTTTACATTAACAGGTTGATTGTTGATTGTTGTTGCAATATATTCGGTATTATTAATCCAAACGAGATGAAAATTCGAACACAGGGGTTCTTTCCGAGACAAGCAAAAGGGTCGTTCATTAATGAATAAAAACGAATATAGAATTTATGCAGTATAAAGACACATCCCAAGCAACATTTCAGGTTTTATAACCGGCTACAAGACAAACTTTTAGTTTCATAAGAGGCCTGGAGAATCTTATAAAACAATCAGAGTTACTTGGGATGTTTCCTTTTCAAATAAGTGATTTTGTGTTCTAGTGTGCATATTTTGTTCGTGTTAAAGATCGACACAAATAGAGCAAAGGTTCCTGTTCTCTTTGTGTCGATCTTTAATACGAACAAAATATGCACACTAGAAAGGAATAGTTTTAGATGAGTTATATCATATTTTGATACCTTTTGATGTAATAAAAAATCAAAACGAAAACTTTGGTGGGTTTTTGTTTCTTTTTCAATTTAATATAAATAAAACAACAAATTTAAGCCTTTATGAAGGTTTGAAAATGATTAAACATTGGAATTAGAGAGTGTTTTTGTATGCCTCCATCATGTTTTCAAAATGCTCATATTCCTAAAAACAAGTAAAATGGGGTAATTGTATGATAAATATAAATTAAATTCTTAATCTAAGCTCTTATCAATATCTCATAAAAATTGAAGATTTCAAAAAACATTCAGTAAAGTTTTTCTTATGGATGAACTGATTTCATAATATGCAACCCCAGTTTTTATTTAATTCCTGAATTATTAAAGCACATGAATTTTCACTCGAAACTTATAAATAAATATTTTCAGCAAAACTGAAATTTTATCAAAATACAATGGGCGCATTTGGCTCGCATCGAAATTTAGACAACTTTTATAATAAAATCTTTTCTGACAAACTAAAGACCTTTTAAGGGAATACGGAAACATATCAAATTTTTCAATCGTTACCGAGAAAACCAATCGTACAGTGAGAAACTTGAGTCAGTTGCTAAATCAAAACGGTTCCACCCAAAACTGATAACAAAGCTAAGTTACTTCCAGATGGTCATGGAAAAATGGAGTGAAAATTCAGTGGAGCCTGGATAATCGAGAACTGGATAAGCGAGAAATCTCGTCAGGTCCTACATTTTTATAACAGAAAACCTCTATAAGCGAGAGTTTTCTTCTTAACTTTACTGAGCAAATTATGGAAATGAACAACAGAAATTCAAGTACCGAACTGATTGCTGATAACAAACTGATAATCAAATATCAAGCGAAATTGACGTCATGGTATCATTGGTGTTGTACATTTACTCATAATTTGACAACAATCATGGTTTCAAACATTTCCTTTTTCACACTCCTTAAAAAAAGCGAGAACAAAATACTGTATATGACAGTTACTTCCAGTTTTTTTTGTATTGTTTCATAAATGAATTTACCTTGAAAATTAAAAACAAGAATCTAGGAAAAGTTTTTGGAATAGACAAGTTTTAAAAAGTTAGATCCATAAACTTTACCTTCCTATACTCTCGCTGAGAACTTCGTAGAGTCAACTTATTTTCGATTAAAATATGTTCTGCCTGAGAAGGTATTTTGAAAATATATAATAAATCCTTTATAAAGAAAATGGATTGTTCTGGATCCGGCATAAAAGAATCCTGGATAAGTGAGAAACCTTTTTGAAAGGGGAAAAAGTTCGGTCCCCTGGACTCGCGCTTATCCATATTCGACTGTACCTTCATGCATGTACACCCAAAATTCAGCCTCTGTGCCAATGGCGTGTAATCAATTACATAGCATCATTGGTACAAGAAGATAACGCGACCGGTGCTGATTCGATTTGCTCCCACCAGCATTAACCTCCCAAGTCAACCGAATTGCGTATGTCTGAAAGAAACAAAATAAAAACGTTTGCGCGTTCCTCCCTATCGCATCATAAGACGAAGAAGGATGGAAACAAATACCGGCCAACATCAGGCAGCCAGCGAACCGAGCACTGTGCGTGTGAATGTAGCAAAAGCAACAACAAAAACATTCCTTCAATTCACCGGCAAACAACACCGGCCAAGCTGCCCGGCTTTAGCAGCTGTGTATATGTAGCGTGTGTATGTAATAGCAGGCAGTAAGCAAAGCACAGTTCTCATTCAATGGGTTTCCCTTTGCCTTCACTCCCGTTCCCTTTCCCGTTACCATCGCAAGACAAAGGACTACCTTGAAAGGCGGCCAAACGCCGGGAAGCCACCGTCGTGCGTTTTTTTTGTGATTGTTCGGCGGCAGAAAGCCTATGAGCCCTCGTCCTGTATGAAGCTCAAATAGTACACTGGTTAGGATGTCGGACTGGCAAGATGATCTAGTTGGTGATTTGAGTTCGACTCTCCCTACGGGCGCTGTATGTTATATTTTTATTTTCTTGTTTCTGGGATGAATTATCCAATAGGAAGGAAATCCCATAAAATGTTTTTCTTGTTCCGCTTCAATGTAGTGGTCATGCATAATTTTAGTTGGGAGCCAAGTCCTTATGCCAGTTACGGTTTTTCAAACATATCATCTTCGGCACAGTGCACATTTCAGCGCACTATCGGCACAGAGATTTGCTAAATAGGCATTGGATTTTTGCAACCTCTTCTATGGGTGTATATAAGATGAGTTGGATATTTTACTTATTAGCCTGCATTATTATTTTTAAGAGTGTTGAGATGAACTAATGCATACATTCGTAGAATACAAATGCCATCAATTTTTTTTTCTATCGTCTTGAAGATTATGATCTTTTTTTTTTATAATTTTGGTAACAAACGGATATAGGATATGATTAAATCTTTGCTGATGTTTTTTTTTGATTCGGTAAAAGTATGGATGCAATTTTTCCACAATAGGGCTAACGATGAAAAATTGGATAATCTCTTTAAAAAAATTTACACCAAGAATAATTAAGAAAAAATTAAGGCCATTTTCTTACAGAATGTCATCTTAAATGCCGCTGAAAAAACAAATTACTGACTCATTCTTTGAATAAGTTTCGAATCATTTAATGGAATTATATTATCGATGTTGTCGTTAATGTTGACAAATCAGGGAGGAAAAATGTTAACGCGATACACAATGCCCATAAATGCAATGTTCAACAACCAATCTTTTCTGCAAAACAACCGAATAGCACGTATGACCTAGTGGCTTAGTAACTACCTAATAGGTAGGGTAACGGACTTATTTTGGACCGGGTACATATTTTGGACCGCCTTTCAGCTTTTTTCCAATATTTCCCTGATAAATCCTATTAATTATAAAAATTTTGAACAAATATAGTTAAACCTACTTCTTATGATTGTAATCATATCTAACATTTTATTTGAATAAGATGATAAGGGAGAGAAAATTGAAAATAAAGTTTTGAATTTTCACAGTTGGGCGGAATCAAGCCCATTTCAGGAAGTCGTGCCATTTTTAGAGTCAACTTTCAAGAAGTTTTCTGCATAGCTGTGATGAATTTAACAACTACAAACATGTTCAGAGCTATAAAAAAACGCTTAAAAACTAGTTAGCAAGCTCGAAGAACCAAAAAACTCGTTTTAATAGCAATTTGACCCATGTCAAATATTTTCATTAATAGTAATAAATGAATTATATTGAAAAAAATAGAAATGATGTTCAACATAGAATCTACTTGGTAATTTGTATCAGTGTACAGAATGGAGAAATGCTAGTTGCAAAAGAGAAATAGCAAGTTGCACGTTATTCGAGAGAGAAATAGTATACATACGAGTATATAAAATGGGAGAAAGAGAAAGAATGTTGAACGGAGTATAATGTTATGAAAAGATGTTTCCTTCTTCAGAGTTTGAACAAGATTGAATTAGGCTATGGTTGTCAGGCGTGTTTCGCTGCAGTTTACGGTGAGTGAAGTGGTGAAGATGCGGAAGGTCTGTATTCTGAGACCGTCGGTTACGACAAAAATGGCGCGGTTTGAGCTCCCATGCTTTAAAAACGAAATAGGATAGATTCGGAATAAAAGTTTGAGTTAAAACAAAAAAATTAAGGAACTAGTCCGATTTGAAAAATGTAAAATGGCGGAACATGATGAACGCTTGCGAAAGTCGAATACGCCATCTTGAAACTTGGGAGGCTGAAATTGAATGTTTTAGTTGTGATTGTATGATGGGCTCTGAGAAGCCATTAGTGTTCCTTGTTTACTTGATAGATTCTTGTGAGGGTGTTGGGCTCCGAGTGTTTGTAGTCATGATGGAAGGCTCCGTGAGGCCATTGGGTTATCTTGTGAGGATTGGCAGCCCCACCCCTTTTGGTCCCTGTGAGGATCACAAGCCTGAGAAGCAAACATGTAGTTAAAATGAAAGGCTCTGTGAAGCCATTTGTTTTCCTTGTGAGGATTGGCTGCTCCGAGATCCCTTTGAGGATCAAAAGCTCGAAACTTGTTCCCTGTGAGGACCAAAACCTCTGAGAGGCAATCTTGTTCCCTGTGAGGACCTTGTTGTAGTCAAATTGAAAGGCTCTGTGAAGCCAATAGTTATCCTTGTGAGGATTGGCAGCTCCGAGAAGCTCATATGGATCCCTGTGAGGATCAAAAGCTCGAAACTTGTTCCCTGTGAGGACCAAAAGCTCCGAGAAGCAATCTTGTTCCCTGTGAGGACCTTGTAGTCAATTTGAAAGGCTCTGTGAGGCCATTAGTTATCCTTGTGAGATTGGCAGCTCCGAGAAGCAACTATGGATCCCTGTGAGGATCAGCTCGAAACTTGTTCCCTGTGAGGACCAAAAGCTCTGAGAAGCAATCTTTCCCTGTGAGGACCTTGTTGTATTAAAAATGGAAGGCTCTGTGAAGCCATTAGTTTTCCTTTTGAGGATGAGAAGCTCCAAGATTCTCCTATGGATCCCTGTGAGGACTAAAACCTTTGAGAAGCAACCTTTTTCCCTGTGAGGATGATAGGCACCAATGAGACGTTAATTATCTCTGTAAGGATGATGAAGCGCTTATAATTATGGTAAGCCCCTTGAGGTGAAGAGACCCCAAAAAAAAATTTGCAGTTATCCCCAAGAGAATAAGAAGCTAGAAGTTTTTGAGATTTGCGACAGAAGCTTTTGAGATTTGCGACAGAAGCTTTTGAGATTTGCGATAGAAGCTTTTGAGATTTGCGACAGAAGCGATCCACAGTCCCTGGGAGAATGGTGAAGATTCCTGCAGGATAAACACATCCTAGCTGATTTGAAATAGTCGTAGAATAGTCAGATGATGTCACATTAGGTCAGTTTTTTTATTCTGAAATGAAACTGAATAACAAGTTTGGAGATGCGAATCGTAAGTCTTGTATTGCGAAAATTTTATTTTAGATGGTACACATGATTAAGATTCTAGGCAAAGTTTTTTTAACCATAAAGATCAAAATGTTTTATCTGAATTTGAATCTTCATTTTCAATTAAAAATGACCGTGAAGTTAAATCTGTAACGCAATTCCTATTTTGAGAATTAAATTTCAATGTTATATCAAGTAACGAATGATTATACTGTTACTATCTGAAGTGATTGTTATGATTCCTATGATATGTATAAACCAGGTTGGCTGATAATCATAATCCCTTCAAAAGCTGAGAAGCAATCTTGTGGCCTGAGAGAATGTTAGGCTTAAATGGAATGTATATTATACATTATACATGAATCTGAAACTTTTTAATAACCCCATTGACATAAAGAAGCTCCGAGAAGCTATCAGCAAACCCCAAAAGGATAAAATGTTCTGAGAAGCTTTTGAGATTTACGACAGAAGTGATCCAAAGTCTCTGTGAGGAAGGTTTCTGCGGGATGAACAAACCTAACCGATTTAAAACAGTTCGTAGGAAAGCTATAACTATTTGCTTGATAGATGAAGGCAACTCTATAACAAGTTTGGAGATGCGAGAATGCGAAAGTTTGGAGATGCGGAAATCTTGATTACTAAATTTTAAGTTTTTATATGGTTGACATGATTAAGATCCTATTCTGAGTTCTAGAACACAAAGAATAAAATCTCTCAGCTGACTTTGAATCTTTA
This sequence comes from Uranotaenia lowii, assembly GCF_029784155.1. NCBI lineage: Eukaryota > Metazoa > Arthropoda > Insecta > Diptera > Culicidae > Uranotaenia > Uranotaenia lowii. The sequence goes on from NC_073692.1 coordinate 424,252,181, forward strand.
ATTCGGACTTCAAAAATCGTGTAAATAAATATTTTACGCAAGCCCTTGCTAAAAATGAAATTTCATCTGACTATAAGGTCTGAAACAGCAATCTAAGCTGAACCTTGGAACCTATGTTTGAAATAAAAATAAAAAGAAAATACAAGTATTGCCCATCCGTTAAAGTCTATGAGTCATGTGTTATATCAAACAATGTTATGATCATTGATAATAACGACTAAAGGCGATTTCGATCCCTGTGGGGTTGGATCTGATTCCTATGAGATGTATAAATTCGGATGGTTGATAATAACTCATAGTAAGGATAAAATATACAGGGCCGATGATCCCTGTGAACAAAGATTTGGAAGACTCATTACATTTCTGTGAAAATATAAAAAATATGTGGCAAGGTGAAGTTATGAAGTGGAGACGTATATGAAAAAAATATTTTTTTCAGTGAAGATTTTAGGCTACGAGAAACCATTTGTAATTCTTGTGAGGATAAAATGCTTTTCGAAGCTTATTGATCCCTGTGACGATACAAACATAGCTCTGAAAAGCACCATTAGTTTCTGTGTGAATTACACTGATACGTAAATAATCCTTGGGAGGATGAATATTCCAAGTAATTTTAAAATTCCCCGTGAAGATAACAAGCTCCGTGAAGCATATTGCATTCAACTGTAATTAATCCCTGTGAGGATCGAAGAAAAGTAATCGTTCCCGAGATAATAAGCGCTCCGAGAAGCTGTTGATTTCAGCATGATTCCTATGAGGATGATTAAATCAATGTGAGGATAATTCTTACCCCTGTGAGGATGGTCGCAATCATGAGGAAGCTGGAATAAAATTATATTGAAATTGAGATCACTGCTACAAAGATATTAGCGAACATCTTATAAGACTTCACAGGACTTATTATTTTCTTTGAAGGATTACAATCCCCCATTTGGTAAATCGGAAATATGATTAATAGCACTTCTGAGATAATGAAGCTCTGCAATGCATTCAGAATTTGCGACTAAAAGCGATACAAGGTGATGGTGATGTGTTCTTACGGGATGATCAAACCCCTTCATAGATAAAATAATGCGTTTGATTAGACATATTTAATATTATTGATAACTTATGTGAATTGTATAAACACGACTATATGAGTATTGTATAAGATTACTCGAAAAGCATTTGTGCTTATCTTTATCAAGAAAATCTAGTATTTCAGACCAAGCAGAGGATGAAAATTTTGCCTGTAAATCAATTCTTTGATTCGGAAAAAGGACTTTATGAGAAACATAAGTTTTGAATTTCATAACTTCAAGTTTTGACTGGTGTAACATAATTAAGATTCTAGACTGAGTTTTTAGAACATCAAGACTTACCTGAGTTTTAATCTTCAATTTGCATTTAGAGAAGATTGTGAGATTCAATCTTTAACTAGGAGGTTTGAGACTGCAATCTTAGATTCAATCATAAAATCTATGCCTAAAATCCAAAAATGGACATGATGTCATGTAATGTATGAGTACGTTTATTTTAAAGACTAAAAGAACTCATTTTAGGAAAATTATACTTCCAACGGCAGTATAAACCTGGCAAGTGGATAATTCCTCATAATAAGTATAAAACCTCCACAATATTGTTGATGATCCCCGTAAGCTTTGGGAACGAATTCTAATGAATAAAAACATTAGAAAGACTGAAAGAATAGAAAATTATGTGGTAGACAAAAACGGGCAGAAAATGTTTGACCAACTTGCCTTAGTCGAGAAAAATGAGTTTAATTAACAAAATTTGACACTTCACATGTTAAACTTTCAATATCTATATATAAAAATAAATGTTACTTCTATGATCGATGACGAAATTTGAATATTTGGTAGTCTGGCTGGAGAAGTTTGAATTTGAAACTACATATGAACATATGTTAGATTAAACAGTACAATTTTCTACATCTAATGAAAAACACCTGAATTAGAAAAAGTTTACACAATTGTCCACCTTAATATTTGGATTTAGCATTCAATGATGTGGAAACTTGATTTTATTAAGGTGTGATTATGCTGAACAAGAGACATCGATGAAACAGTTTTACGTGGTATACGAAACACAAGTGTAAATGTTAAGAATACAATGCGAGTGTAACTATTCGGTTGTTATGAACAAAATGTAGGACTTATTCAAATGAGTTGATAAGTTTGAGAATTGAATTAGAAGACGTTCGACAGATGTTACAGGTTTGAGGACATAAAAGAATGTGATTTTTACGTTAACGTTCAGACTTAATGCTTTTTTGATGGTTACGAAATCCGACAGATGTGCTACAACTAAGTCTGCTAAATAATCGCCTTGAAAAACGAAAGGTAATCATTTGCTCAAAGATGAACACATCCAGGATGGCAGAAGTGATCCTATCGGTGTTGCCTCATTGGTCATTGATTAGTTCAGTTTCGAAATTGCAGATGACTACTGAGGATACATTTTTAGAGCTTGCTGGGAAACTAGGTAGTAGACAATAAAGCGTCTTGATAATGATTCCTGAAATTAAAAAAAATGTTTTGTACCTATAGTACTTAAAATATTATCTAATTCGGATATCAAATAAGAGTAGTAGTTAGTGAAAGATATAAATTAGATGAGTCAGCACGTTTTCTAAGTCTAATTGTAATGTCAACACTGTAATATGGTTTTTATTCTCTTTGTAAATTACGTTGTGGAAACTCGTTGTACATGCAAAGAATGTTAGCTGACCTGATTTCGAGAGTAGCGAGTTGGAACAAACAGATTGAGTCACACATCAATCAAAAAGATTCCCCGTTGATTTGAACGATCCATTTTTTGAGGCAGCATACAGCAATTTTGTCAGCAGCAGCAGTAATGTATGAAGACATGTTCAGTTTATTCCACGCCTTCGAAAAAATTCTATGTTTCGTCCAGAGAAGATTGGCAATCTTAAAAACGTTGCGAGAAGGTTCGAATGTCCTCTTATCAAACATCGATTGGAACTGAAGATGACACCTCACCATCTGGATAGCTGGTTTCGGAAGCCGCTGCATTTTGAAGTTTTGGCTGATGTCTTTAGCTCAAGGGACCAAGAATCTAGTAGTGATTTACCGGATGTCCAGCCGCTCGACTAATTGAATCGGGTTAAGTTAGATGAGTAACGAATTCCGATAAAATTGGGATGAAGGAGTTTAACTTGGTATACGGTGAATTCTAACGAGTTGATAAACAGACAAAATTAGTTTTCAGATGTAAATACGTTACAATCGTTATTTGCGTTACACATGGAAATACACGATCCGTTAGACTGTGCAACTAAATAAATAAAATTTAACCAGTCATTGGATTATTCAGTTTTTAGCTCTGTTCAATCCATAGTAGTGCGAATCATGAACGAAATTCACGATACCAAAGGTTCATCTCCGACCTTATTCGTTCTATCAAAAGCTTTTGGGTGAATGTCTCGTTTATGATGTGCTGTACCAAACTTGATACGCAGACTGCAGACAAATAATACTTCTATCGATGATTTCATAAGATCGTTGTTGACAAATGTGCAGTTTGACAAAATCCAGTTTTGCCAAATCGAAGTGAGTCTTTTTTTGTTATTAGAGATGTGTATATAAATTTGAAGGCAAAAGCAAACCATTCAAATCAGCAACATTTTGAAGCCATGTATCAAATAGTTCTACAAGAATCAATGGAAATAGATTGTACTGCTCGGTCATGGTACTTAATAGCAATGACATTGACCGAAATCTTTTCTGATGCTTAATGTAGCACGGTTTATTCCGCTAGAATTGAGTTAGAGTTGAAACAAACCGTCGCTCCAGCGAGGGTTTACTTATAAACTTTGAGTGGAACGATTGTAGCAGCTTCCAAAAATAATGTTGAGGATGTAAGGAAGCCCGTTGCTAGTAACGGCCACACCGTGGTTTGACCAATCTACACGACTTGAAACTATTCGTCCAACAATTGATTCGTTCAGTTGCATGATGCAAATGACCTAGAGAACAGAGGTCTTGGCAACTCTGAGCCAAGTTTGATAGCGAAGAAAATGTAGGTCCTTTAGATGAAACAGTTTTAAATATGTAGGTAGCATGCAGGAATACTCAGAAAGGGTGACCGGCTGTTGGTTTTCATTTTTTGCTGTTATATGCATAGATGGCTCATTGGGAGACAAGTATAATAATTGCCTTAATTTACGATGAACTGAAAGAGAAGCGGGTCATAATTAAATATTTGTTTCTATTATTTGAAATAGTTTTGTTTTAAAAAACTGACCTTGTTTCCGGAATTTGTAGAATGGTAGATCAAACCAATGAACGGATTATGAATGAAAGGTATTATTTAGTTGACTATAAAATCCATCAAGTTATAGCAATTCGGTTCCCTATAACCAGCACCAGTAGCAGAACTTTACCGATAGATTCAATGGCATGGCAAAGTACATTTTCCTTTTCACATTTCTTACAATTGCAGAATCTGGACACTCGAAGCTTGTACATAAATGGAGTCACATGGTGTTGTAGATTCCACATTATCATATGAATTCCATATGACTCGGGTCGCGAGTTCAGCAGACTTTGGGAAACGACGATTCGTTGCAATATGTTGTAGTTTGTTATTCGTGTGCGGCATCATGCGAGTTGTTGAAGGCTTATGAAGTGGTGCTTTTAAAAGAATTATTGCAACTGAGTTCCTTTAATGAGATTTGTTTTTGAAAATATGGTACGCGAAAATGGTAACATGCGATTCCACTAGCAACTAGACAAACCAAAGACTAACCTGTTTGTTGCATCTGAAGCTGAGGGTTCTATTACGGAATAAATTATTTGTAGGGGGAAATTCTATTTTTTTAGAAACTTGCGCGGAACTTGACAGATCCAATATTTATGTAAATACGTTACACACGTTACGCATGTTATACTTGAGAATGCACGATAGTTTAAATACACTCAAGCACCGTTAATATTTACGCGGTGGTGATGGTTAGTTTTCTACTTTTCAAAATGGGTAATGACAATCATGAAAGTGAGTTATGGAATATTATGACTGAAAATAGTATTCTTCGACTTTCGTTAATTACACATGTATAACATTCAGAGAGATGACTTGAAAAAACTAAAATTATTCAAAAATAACAATGAATACAATTTATTTCTCTAGTAGATTCAAAAGAAGTTAAGCAAGATCGATCTCTTTTTTCGTATTCTTGGTGGATGGCTTACGGAAATATGTGGGAAATCGAATATTTTTCGATATGAGTTGAGGAAATAAGAACCGTGAAATAATAAGATTTAGGTGGGGTTCTAGAATTTTTTTTTTCGTTGTGCAATAATCACGAAAAATTCGATTTACATAAAAAAAGTAAAAATGTCTAGTAACAAATAACTTAGAACACACTTTATTTTAGTTGTTGCACTAGGATTTGCAGTTCAAATGAGAGAAGAAAATAAGAAACGTGTAATAGTAAGATTCAGAAGTAACGATAGAATAAAATTATGCAATATTTAGTAACTTTCTAAACTGCGATTTTTGCATGATTCAGGACGAATTGAGTCGTTCTCATTACCATAAACTCAGCGATAGAAGAAAACTAACATAAGCACAAATTCTTTTACAGATGTCCAAGAAAAAAATTACTTGTAAAACGACTTATGATCCGTTGCAAATGAAACGTATGGACCTAATTAAAAAATAAAAGTTGTAACCTACAACTTAGTTGTTAATGCTTTAGAGTCACAGCTATGCGCACAAAATTAAATCAAACAGAAGTTGGCGCTGTATATATTGTAAAATTGTATGACAATATCTAAAATATTGTATCTATACTATACATTGTGAGATATAACCTATATCGATGTAGAAAGCAACTTTGCCAAAAAAAAAAAAAAAAAAAATGATACAAAAATTTTAATAAAATGAAGAGAGAAAATTAGTCAATGATCACCCAAATTGTGAAGCCAATGATTGAATGTGTGGTAATTTTTGGCAATTCGTTAGAAAAATTAGAAGGTTTGAGTTCAAATGAGAGAAACCAGTACTCAGAAACAGTAAAAATATGCTAATTGTTGCAAATTGTTGAAATGTTAGAAGCAGTTGTGGAATTTTAATCATTACCATTCCAAATGCAAAGAATTCTCTCATGATTTCAATTCCATGGTTGATAGGGAGATTGTAAAAAAAAAAAAAATCCATGGAAGCGGCTTCGAGGAAACTTGATGGACGTTCTGTGGATGAATATCCGGTCAACACGTAGGCCTGTACATAATTGACACTGATTTTGCAGATCAAACTTTGTGGTAGAGTGCAATATAAGGAGTAGAGGAGAAGGTGAATGTAGTGAATAGAAGTAATAAATAATAAATGAAAAGAATATATAGGATAGACAAATAAATCTGATGTGTATGGTAAAAAGGAAATGATAGTTTATATCAGTGCAAAAAAAAATACCAGTGATAAAAAGATGAGTACTCATGTGGAGAGAAAGAGAGAAAGAAAATGAATGATTATAAATTATGAGTATTTGAATGAAGGAGAAAAAGAGAGAAAGAGTGTCAAATAGGTACAAGTCTGTAAAAACGAGATCAGAAAATCAGTTTGAAAAAGATTGAATTAGAGCACGGTTGTTGAATGTGTTCCTTGGTAGTTGGAGGAAAGCGTAATGGAATGGTTTGAAAGATAGGCAGTGAGACCGTCGGTTACGGCCATTTTTGTCGTAACCGACGGTCTCAGAATACAGACCTTCCGCATCTTCACCACTTCACTCACCGTAAACTGCAGCGAAACACGCCTGACAACCATAGCCTAATTCAATCTTGTTCAAACTGAAGAAGGAAACATCTTTTCATAACATTATACTCCGTTCAACATTCTTTCTCTTTCTCCCATTTTATATACTCGTATGTATACTATTTCTCTCTCGAATAACGTGCAACTTGCTATTTCTCTTTTGCAACTAGCATTTCTCCATTCTGTACACTGATACAAATTACCAAGTAGATTCTATGTTGAACATCATTTCTATTTTTTTCAATATAATTCATTTATTACTATTATTCACTACATTCACCTCCTCCTCTACTCCTTATGTAAGCTAAAATACACATATGTAATGGGCTAGCCAATACCGTTTTCAATAAAGCCAAATCAAAGCCGGTAAACGTATCACATTAAGACATAGGGAAGTTATAATCAACAGATTTTTATATTTCATAACAATTTTTTTTTTTTAACATAGTTATTCTCTAAACTAAGCTAAACGTATCATACTTTATTCGCCACTTTAGTTTCTATATCATTCGACATTTTTTTTTTACAGCTCGTTAAGAAAATCTATTAAAAATAATTTTCAGAATTTCGTTCATGATTCGCACTACTATGGATTGAACAGAGCTAAAAACTGAATAATCCAATGACTGGTTAAATTTTATTTATTTAGTTGCACAGTCTAACGGATCGTGTATTTCCATGTGTAACGCAAATAACGATTGTAACGTATTTACATCTGAAAACTAATTTTGTCTGTTTATCAACTCGTTAGAATTCACCGTATACCAAGTTAAACTCCTTCATCCCAATTTTATCGGAATTCGTTACTCATCTAACTTAACCCGATTCAATTAGTCGAGCGGCTGGACATCCGGTAAATCACTACTAGATTCTTGGTCCCTTGAGCTAAAGACATCAGCCAAAACTTCAAAATGCAGCGGCTTCCGAAACCAGCTATCCAGATGGTGAGGTGTCATCTTCAGTTCCAATCGATGTTTGATAAGAGGACATTCGAACCTTCTCGCAACGTTTTTAAGATTGCCAATCTTCTCTGGACGAAACATAGAATTTTTTCGAAGGCGTGGAATAAACTGAACATGTCTTCATACATTACTGCTGCTGCTGACAAAATTGCTGTATGCTGCCTCAAAAAATGGATCGTTCAAATCAACGGGGAATCTTTTTGATTGATGTGTGACTCAATCTGTTTGTTCCAACTCGCTACTCTCGAAATCAGGTCAGCTAACATTCTTTGCATGTACAACGAGTTTCCACAACGTAATTTACAAAGAGAATAAAAACCATATTACAGTGTTGACATTACAATTAGACTTAGAAAACGTGCTGACTCATCTAATTTATATCTTTCACTAACTACTACTCTTATTTGATATCCGAATTAGATAATATTTTAAGTACTATAGGTACAAAACATTTTTTTTAATTTCAGGAATCATTATCAAGACGCTTTATTGTCTACTACCTAGTTTCCCAGCAAGCTCTAAAAATGTATCCTCAGTAGTCATCTGCAATTTCGAAACTGAACTAATCAATGACCAATGAGGCAACACCGATAGGATCACTTCTGCCATCCTGGATGTGTTCATCTTTGAGCAAATGATTACCTTTCGTTTTTCAAGGCGATTATTTAGCAGACTTAGTTGTAGCACATCTGTCGGATTTCGTAACCATCAAAAAAGCATTAAGTCTGAACGTTAACGTAAAAATCACATTCTTTTATGTCCTCAAACCTGTAACATCTGTCGAACGTCTTCTAATTCAATTCTCAAACTTATCAACTCATTTGAATAAGTCCTACATTTTGTTCATAACAACCGAATAGTTACACTCGCATTGTATTCTTAACATTTACACTTGTGTTTCGTATACCACGTAAAACTGTTTCATCGATGTCTCTTGTTCAGCATAATCACACCTTAATAAAATCAAGTTTCCACATCATTGAATGCTAAATCCAAATATTAAGGTGGACAATTGTGTAAACTTTTTCTAATTCAGGTGTTTTTCATTAGATGTAGAAAATTGTACTGTTTAATCTAACATATGTTCATATGTAGTTTCAAATTCAAACTTCTCCAGCCAGACTACCAAATATTCAAATTTCGTCATCGATCATAGAAGTAACATTTATTTTTATATATAGATATTGAAAGTTTAACATGTGAAGTGTCAAATTTTGTTAATTAAACTCATTTTTCTCGACTAAGGCAAGTTGGTCAAACATTTTCTGCCCGTTTTTGTCTACCACATAATTTTCTATTCTTTCAGTCTTTCTAATGTTTTTATTCATTAGAATTCGTTCCCAAAGCTTACGGGGATCATCAACAATATTGTGGAGGTTTTATACTTATTATGAGGAATTATCCACTTGCCAGGTTTATACTGCCGTTGGAAGTATAATTTTCCTAAAATGAGTTCTTTTAGTCTTTAAAATAAACGTACTCATACATTACATGACATCATGTCCATTTTTGGATTTTAGGCATAGATTTTATGATTGAATCTAAGATTGCAGTCTCAAACCTCCTAGTTAAAGATTGAATCTCACAATCTTCTCTAAATGCAAATTGAAGATTAAAACTCAGGTAAGTCTTGATGTTCTAAAAACTCAGTCTAGAATCTTAATTATGTTACACCAGTCAAAACTTGAAGTTATGAAATTCAAAACTTATGTTTCTCATAAAGTCCTTTTTCCGAATCAAAGAATTGATTTACAGGCAAAATTTTCATCCTCTGCTTGGTCTGAAATACTAGATTTTCTTGATAAAGATAAGCACAAATGCTTTTCGAGTAATCTTATACAATACTCATATAGTCGTGTTTATACAATTCACATAAGTTATCAATAATATTAAATATGTCTAATCAAACGCATTATTTTATCTATGAAGGGGTTTGATCATCCCGTAAGAACACATCACCATCACCTTGTATCGCTTTTAGTCGCAAATTCTGAATGCATTGCAGAGCTTCATTATCTCAGAAGTGCTATTAATCATATTTCCGATTTACCAAATGGGGGATTGTAATCCTTCAAAGAAAATAATAAGTCCTGTGAAGTCTTATAAGATGTTCGCTAATATCTTTGTAGCAGTGATCTCAATTTCAATATAATTTTATTCCAGCTTCCTCATGATTGCGACCATCCTCACAGGGGTAAGAATTATCCTCACATTGATTTAATCATCCTCATAGGAATCATGCTGAAATCAACAGCTTCTCGGAGCGCTTATTATCTCGGGAACGATTACTTTTCTTCGATCCTCACAGGGATTAATTACAGTTGAATGCAATATGCTTCACGGAGCTTGTTATCTTCACGGGGAATTTTAAAATTACTTGGAATATTCATCCTCCCAAGGATTATTTACGTATCAGTGTAATTCACACAGAAACTAATGGTGCTTTTCAGAGCTATGTTTGTATCGTCACAGGGATCAATAAGCTTCGAAAAGCATTTTATCCTCACAAGAATTACAAATGGTTTCTCGTAGCCTAAAATCTTCACTGAAAAAAATATTTTTTTCATATACGTCTCCACTTCATAACTTCACCTTGCCACATATTTTTTATATTTTCACAGAAATGTAATGAGTCTTCCAAATCTTTGTTCACAGGGATCATCGGCCCTGTATATTTTATCCTTACTATGAGTTATTATCAACCATCCGAATTTATACATCTCATAGGAATCAGATCCAACCCCACAGGGATCGAAATCGCCTTTAGTCGTTATTATCAATGATCATAACATTGTTTGATATAACACATGACTCATAGACTTTAACGGATGGGCAATACTTGTATTTTCTTTTTATTTTTATTTCAAACATAGGTTCCAAGGTTCAGCTTAGATTGCTGTTTCAGACCTTATAGTCAGATGAAATTTCATTTTTAGCAAGGGCTTGCGTAAAATATTTATTTACACGATTTTTGAAGTCCGAATTAAAGATTCAAAGTCAGCTGAGAGATTTTATTCTTTGTGTTCTAGAACTCAGAATAGGATCTTAATCATGTCAACCATATAAAAACTTAAAATTTAGTAATCAAGATTTCCGCATCTCCAAACTTTCGCATTCTCGCATCTCCAAACTTGTTATAGAGTTGCCTTCATCTATCAAGCAAATAGTTATAGCTTTCCTACGAACTGTTTTAAATCGGTTAGGTTTGTTCATCCCGCAGAAACCTTCCTCACAGAGACTTTGGATCACTTCTGTCGTAAATCTCAAAAGCTTCTCAGAACATTTTATCCTTTTGGGGTTTGCTGATAGCTTCTCGGAGCTTCTTTATGTCAATGGGGTTATTAAAAAGTTTCAGATTCATGTATAATGTATAATATACATTCCATTTAAGCCTAACATTCTCTCAGGCCACAAGATTGCTTCTCAGCTTTTGAAGGGATTATGATTATCAGCCAACCTGGTTTATACATATCATAGGAATCATAACAATCACTTCAGATAGTAACAGTATAATCATTCGTTACTTGATATAACATTGAAATTTAATTCTCAAAATAGGAATTGCGTTACAGATTTAACTTCACGGTCATTTTTAATTGAAAATGAAGATTCAAATTCAGATAAAACATTTTGATCTTTATGGTTAAAAAAACTTTGCCTAGAATCTTAATCATGTGTACCATCTAAAATAAAATTTTCGCAATACAAGACTTACGATTCGCATCTCCAAACTTGTTATTCAGTTTCATTTCAGAATAAAAAAACTGACCTAATGTGACATCATCTGACTATTCTACGACTATTTCAAATCAGCTAGGATGTGTTTATCCTGCAGGAATCTTCACCATTCTCCCAGGGACTGTGGATCGCTTCTGTCGCAAATCTCAAAAGCTTCTATCGCAAATCTCAAAAGCTTCTGTCGCAAATCTCAAAAGCTTCTGTCGCAAATCTCAAAAACTTCTAGCTTCTTATTCTCTTGGGGATAACTGCAAATTTTTTTTTGGGGTCTCTTCACCTCAAGGGGCTTACCATAATTATAAGCGCTTCATCATCCTTACAGAGATAATTAACGTCTCATTGGTGCCTATCATCCTCACAGGGAAAAAGGTTGCTTCTCAAAGGTTTTAGTCCTCACAGGGATCCATAGGAGAATCTTGGAGCTTCTCATCCTCAAAAGGAAAACTAATGGCTTCACAGAGCCTTCCATTTTTAATACAACAAGGTCCTCACAGGGAAAGATTGCTTCTCAGAGCTTTTGGTCCTCACAGGGAACAAGTTTCGAGCTGATCCTCACAGGGATCCATAGTTGCTTCTCGGAGCTGCCAATCTCACAAGGATAACTAATGGCCTCACAGAGCCTTTCAAATTGACTACAAGGTCCTCACAGGGAACAAGATTGCTTCTCGGAGCTTTTGGTCCTCACAGGGAACAAGTTTCGAGCTTTTGATCCTCACAGGGATCCATATGAGCTTCTCGGAGCTGCCAATCCTCACAAGGATAACTATTGGCTTCACAGAGCCTTTCAATTTGACTACAACAAGGTCCTCACAGGGAACAAGATTGCCTCTCAGAGGTTTTGGTCCTCACAGGGAACAAGTTTCGAGCTTTTGATCCTCAAAGGGATCTCGGAGCAGCCAATCCTCACAAGGAAAACAAATGGCTTCACAGAGCCTTTCATTTTAACTACATGTTTGCTTCTCAGGCTTGTGATCCTCACAGGGACCAAAAGGGGTGGGGCTGCCAATCCTCACAAGATAACCCAATGGCCTCACGGAGCCTTCCATCATGACTACAAACACTCGGAGCCCAACACCCTCACAAGAATCTATCAAGTAAACAAGGAACACTAATGGCTTCTCAGAGCCCATCATACAATCACAACTAAAACATTCAATTTCAGCCTCCCAAGTTTCAAGATGGCGTATTCGACTTTCGCAAGCGTTCATCATGTTCCGCCATTTTACATTTTTCAAATCGGACTAGTTCCTTAATTTTTTTGTTTTAACTCAAACTTTTATTCCGAATCTATCCTATTTCGTTTTTAAAGCATGGGAGCTCAAACCGCGCCATTTTTGTCGTAACCGACGGTCTCAGAATACAGACCTTCCGCATCTTCACCACTTCACTCACCGTAAACTGCAGCGAAACACGCCTGACAACCATAGCCTAATTCAGGCGTTGTAAGAAAAACGAGTTGTATCGAGGCTAGTTGGATGATTGTGAACGGGTTAGAGGATGTAGTTTTGGTGTCCAGTCGACCGGTTACGACAAAATTTTGGCGCAGTCGATACTCCTGCAATGGTAACTATGAAAATGTACGGAATACGTTTGGTGAGAGTTTTTTTTTTTAAGAAAACAGAAAGAAGTCTAGCATAATTTTTGAGGGGACATATTTGAATAAAACAAAATGGAGGCATTGTGTGCATAAAATTAGGTCCTGAATACCTTACAATTTGATTAAACCCCTTTGGGAGGTTAATTATGCGGATAGTGTGAAGATAAGATTTTCCATGACAAAATTCCCTGTGAGGAAAGTTTCCGTATGAGATAACATGAGTTTTCTTGTGAGGACATCCCCTGGGAGGAATTTTTTATCAAAGAACCTTCTAATGACGCCATGACCCGAGGGAAATTCTTCGATGATGTTCCCTGTGAAGAATTTTATTAATGACATTTCTTGAGAGGGATGTGTCAAACTGCAGTATGATGTTCCTGTGAGAAACATCCCCGCGAGAAATCTGGATGTGCTTTCCCCGAAAGAAACCTTTTCGTGAAAAAGTTCCTGTGAGGACAGTTTCCGTTGTAGATTACCGGCATTTCCCTGTGAGGACATTCCCTGGGAGGAATTTTGTTAGTCAAAGAACTTTCTAGAGACCCAATTCCCCGAGAGGAGTTCTTCTCTGATGTTCCCTGTGAGGAATTTTTCGTTTTGATTCCTTGAGAGGAATGCGCAAACTTCAGTATGACGTTTCCTGTGAGAAACATCGCCGCGAAGGCATTGTATGTGCGTTCCCCGAGAGGAACTTTTCGGTGAGAAAGTCCCTGTGAGGACAGTTTCCGTGGTAGATTACCGGCATTTCCCTGTGAGGACATTCCCTGGGAGGAATTTTGTTTGTCAAAGAACTTTCTAGAGACCCAATTCCCCGAGAGGAGTTCTTCTCTGATGTTCCCTGTGAGGAACTTTTCGTTTTGATTCCTTGAGAAGAATGCGCAAACTTCAGTATGACGTTTCCTGTGAGAAACATCGCCGCGAAGGCATTGTATGTGCGTTCCCTGAGAGGAACTTTTCGGTGAGAAAGTCCCTGTGAGGACAGTTTCCGTGGTAGATTACCGGCATTTCCCTGTGAGGACATTCCCTGGGAGGAATTTTTTATCAAAGAACTTTCTAGTGACCCAATTCCCCGAGAGGAGTTTGTATTATGATGTTCCCTGTGAGGAACTTTTCGTTTTGATTCCTTGAGAGGAATGCGCAAACTTCAGTATGTTGTTTCCTGTGAGAAACATCCCCGCGAAGACATTTTATGTGCGTTCCCTGAGAGGAACTTTGCCGTGTTTATCTTGCCTCTGACGAACATTCTTGAGATTATATTCCCCGAGAGGAACTTCGCCGGAAGAAATTCCCGTGAGGAACCTCCCTGTATGGACATTCCCTGAAAGGAATACTTTGATGGCCTTCTCTGTGAAGAACTACTATTGAACTTCTTCAATATGACTGAGGTGAACTTTCTCATGGTGATATTGCCATGAGGAACCTTCGTGATAAGACATTCCTGAAAGTAAACTCCCGAAAAAAAAACCCTGTGAAGAGCCTTGCCGAACGTTCTAAACAAAAAGAAATTTCCTATTAAGAAGTTTTTCAGAATTTTTTTAAAAAGGAATTGAGCGAATTTTCGTAATGACATTCCTTGAGAGGAATGCGCAAACTTTAGTATGACGTCTCCTATGAGAAACATCCCCGCGAGGACATTGTATGTGCATTCCCTAAGAGGAACAGTTCCGTGATCATCATGCCTTTGACGAACATTCCTGAGATTACATTCCCGAGAGAAACTTCGCCGTAAGAAATGCCCTGTGAGGAACCTCTCTTTATGGACGTTTGCTGAGAGGAGTACTTTGATGACTTTCCCCGTTAGGAACTACTCTGTGAGGGCATTCCCTGGGAGGAATATTTCAATATTACTGAATGGTGATATTGCAATGAGGAACCTTTGTGATAAGACATCCCTGGAAGGGGGCTTGAGATAAAGAAAAAGAACCCTGTATCCTTACCAAACGTTCTTAAAAACAAAGTATTTTCCAGTTAAGAACTTTTTTTTAAAGATTTTTTTAAAAGGAAACTAGAGAATCGTCCTTGATAGGAACTTCAGATAGGACATATGCTGCGTAGAGCTGCTCCTTGTGGACATTTAAAAAAAAAAGGGAAGTACTAATTCCTGGACAATACAGCTGACGAAGCTTTCTGAGAATATTTTCTACAATGTCATTCCCTAAGAGGAACTTCCATGAAATGAACAAAACTGATAAAACATTATCAAAGCTCTAAACGCGTTATGAATCGATTTCCAGAACATAACATTGCTTATATGTGCTTAAAAAAATTAATTTAAATATTCATTATTTAAATAAGATCTAAAAAACTTATTCGGAAATATTTCAATAACCATTCTTAAAGAACAGAAAAAGATAAATTGAACTTATGTTAAAAAATTTGAGTCTCTTGGATTTTCATACTATTTCAAGAACAGAAAAAGATAAATTGAACTTATGTTAAAAAATTTGAGTCTCTTGGATTTTCCCATTATTTTCTTGCCTTTATGGAAACCTAGTGGTAAGACATTCCCTGAGAGGAACTTCCCCATGAGAGGAACCTGCCCGTCTCATTCTTGATTAGACATTTAGCCGCAAATAAGTTTCTTGTAAGAAACGTTTCCAATAATATCGACCTTTGTGTCCCTGTGAGGAACTACCATGGAATAAGCGAAACTGATAAAACATCATTCCAAAATCTAAAAGAATTAAGCTTTAGGTTGATTTTCAATAAAAATATTTCATTTCTTAACAGAAGTGACCTAAAAAAAACGAATCAAAAAGTTCATTATTGATATTGTCATTCCCTGTGAGGAACTCTAATGAATATTCTAGTAAGGACATTCCCTAAGGAGAAATGGATCAAATTGATAAAACTTATCATTATCAGAAGCTCTTGAAGTCGATCCGAATGGATTTACAATAAAAAATACAATGATAACTTGGTTTTTAATGCGCTCTAAAATTAAAAGGAAAACATAAAACCAACTCTGAAAAGTTGACCGTTATTACGAAGTACTGTCCAGCAAGGGACAAGTTTTAAGAAACAAAAAAAAAACTAAATAGAACTTGTTTTGAAATCAAGACTGTTAATGAACTTATTTAAAAATTATATTTTTGCTAAACAACATCAATTGAAATAGTCGATGAAAGGCCAACATAATTTGATGAACAATGTAGTAGAATGGTCTTGCTCCTCAAGTAAACGCAAACCGGATTGTCTAAAATGATGATATTGAAATAAATTTTACTCAAGTACAAATGGCTTAGAATAGCTACAGTCAGTCGGATCTGTCGACGTACCCAACTATGGACAGGAGTGTACTTGATACTGTGATTAGAAGTTGATATGAATGGGCTTCGTAATTCGAGTTTCAAATGCAATATAAATACAAAATAATGAAATACGTTAAGAATACAAAAGAAGTTTTAAATCCAAAAAAAAAAAAGATTAACGTGTAACATGTTATTAAGGACAAGAGTATTGGCTGAAATATCTGTGATCCGAGCCTGCGATCGTAATAAGAATCAGAATCTCGAATGAGTCACTGATTTTATAAAAGTGTGAAGTCTGAAGAATTTTGAATTCGATATGATTTTCATATTTCGAATATGCCAATTCAATATAAATCTATAATTGAAGTAGGATATGTCATGGATTTTTATATAAGTCAGGAACATATTTTTTAATATCTATTTAGAATTCAATCGGCGGAAACCAATTTTGATTATGACTCCGTAATTTGGTAGATGGAAAAATATCGTCTAGAAAAATGTAACCAATAGTCGTAGTCTGAGCCAAGGATCAGTCATGACCACCTGGTTGTAAATTTAAAATGTTATGTGCATTTGGATCTTAAGGTTAAGTCGTAGGTAGTATGATTTCTTAAATTTTAGATTGATTATTTTTCTCAAAAATCTGAATAATAACAGAAAATTTCAATGAAAGTCAGAAAGATGAATGTCAGTTCACGTTCACATATCTAGATCGTGTGCCTCAATCGCCCGAAAATATAATCTGTTGAAGAAGTCTGAAGCGTATGTTGAGGAATCAGGAAATGAAAGCTCAATAATAAATTTTGGAACTGAATTAAAATCCTGCAGGCTAGATGTATCAGTATGATCAGTCTGCAATTGTTGAAAAATGTTAACATGCAGAACGCTATTTAAAAAAAGTTATGGAAGGAGCTGAGTAGAATTTTGAACCTGGCATAACACGTTGGAAGCTCAGATGTGCCTTGATTAAGGTCCTTAGTCTGAAATTCTTGATTTGCAAACCATAGTATCTTGACTCTCATCAATAACAATCAAAGACTTATGTATGCATATATGCAGCCTTGATATAATCTGCAGAAACTGGCTTTAGTAGCAATTGAATAGTTGGGTTTCATCATAAAACATAGACTAAATTGATCAATATGAACTTAGTCAATTAGTACACCTGAAATATGGATAACAAATGTTAGAAGATGCGAAGTTGTCTAATAACGTGATACTCATTGAACAGAGTTGTCAACGAGGGATTTAAGCAACATCGCCGCTAAAGATGCCTTTCAATGTATGTTAAAGACCAAGTGATGATTGCATTTTATGGGTATTGCTAGGTAAATCACCGTTTATGTTTGAGCCTTTCTCGTTCATATTCGAATCTGTTCAGCGAAGACTTCAATCATTTGTGTTCTTTGAATTCAATGCGATAAAGGTATCTGAGTGACAGTCGTGGAAGTTTACGAATCTAGATCGTACGCCTCAATCTGAAAATTCTATGCGTAAGAAGCATGAGGCTAGGTTGAGTTTTAAATGAGAGTTCGAGATTAAAAATACCAAGTTTAAAGCTAAGAAATGCGATGAGAAGAATCACAATGGAATAAAATTTGCAAGTGAACCAAAATCTTGTTTGCTGAACGTATTAGTCCAATTGTTAAAAAAAAAAAAAAAATACAGAGAACTTGAAAAATTTCGTGAAAAGAACTGAATAAGGAGTTGAATTTTGAACCTGTGACATAAAAAGCCATAAGTTCAGATGTGTCTAAGTTCAGGTCCTTGGCTTGAAGTTCTAAATTTACAAACTAACAATCTCATCAACAATAAACAATCGAAGACTTATGTTCATCTGTATCCTTGATGTTGTGTGAATTTACTGGGTTCGATAGCAATTTGAAAATAGGGATTTATCTTCAAATATAGGTAGCGAAATAGAAATCTTAACCGAGCTTCTTGGTAATTCTGAAATAAAGACACCTGAAATGAAAATAAAAGATTGTTTAAAGCGAAATTGGCTGATAAAGTTATACTCATTGAACCGAGTTGATGAAAGATTTTTGTAGCATTGCCACTAAAGCTAAACGATGATTGCATTTCTAGCATGATACTATTTAAAGCACTGTTTCCGTTCGCGTCGTCCTCTTAAGATTCAAACTTCGATTGTATAGAGAGAATTCCGATAATTTTGTTTGATTGCCTTAAAAAAAATCCCATCTTGCCGAACTTTGACAGACAATCTTGTTTATATCCCATGCGTTACTATACGTTATACTACACCAGGGGTGCCAGGTGCACTGATAATTTATATTTCTACACAAAAATATGTTTTTGGTTTATTTGGTGCGTATAAAAAAAAAAAAAAAGAAAGATATTTTTTCGTTGATTTGAGGAAACTTTTACTTAATCAAATTGAAAGCAATATAACCGCTTACATATTTATTTTTGTGTTGCTTTTATTTGTTATACATTAGATTTATAAAAGAGTGATCTAAACAATGGATCTTGATTCTAAGCTAAGAAAAAAAAGAGAAAAATCTGAACGTTAATTAATTATTGACAAGGGTAAAAATTTAAAGAAATTTTAAATTTTGTTTTTCTAAAAGTTGGTCAAAAGATGGAAAAGTCAACAAAATTTCCATTGAAGGTGCTGATTTATATGAAACTTATGAATTTAAGAATATCACATAAAAAAAATAGATAAAAATATACTTTGGAAACAAAATAAAAAAACGCAAAATGTCCGAACTAGTGTAATAATTGACTTTAGTATGACTTAGACTTTAAGAAGATGAGTCAGTTTTTGCTACTCTTAATTATTTTTGTGGTTATTCTATTTATCATAGTTTACTGAGAACAATCGCTTTTCCCTCTATGTGAACTACCTTTGGTCATAACGAACTTGTCATAAATGCAATACACAGCAAAAAATACAAAATAATTACATATGTTTGAAACATACATCTCAATACGAAATCAGCAAGTTAAGTCCAAGAACTAAAAAAATTGATTGAAGAACGATACTTAAGTATTTTAGCAAAGTTATAGATTCGTAACGACAAATACAACAAATAATGATATGTTCAGGAGTAGAGGTGAGGGTGAATGTAGTGAATAAAGATAGTAATATAAATATAATGAATGAATGAATAAATGTAAATCTAAATCCTTTGTATAAAAATATGATTCCAGTCAAAAATAGAAATAATAACCTGATAATTTCTATCAGTGTTTAGGTGATAGAGAGGAGCAACAGCAAAAATGTAGGAATTGTAATCGGGAGAGAGTGAAAAAGAATATATGAGAGTGAGGGTGAGTTACGCACGAGCACTTGGATTGGAAATCGAACAGAAAAATCAGTTTGAAGAAAGTTGTAAGAAAAACGAGTTGTATCGAGGCTAGTTGGATGATTGTGAACGGGTTAGAGGATGTAGTTTTGGTGTCCAGTCGACCGGTTACGACCACAGCTTTGACAAGGACAGACGGCAGCATAATTCATTTAAACAAAAAAGATACAAAATGGCTATGCCACGACGGCCGGGACACGACAATGGCACAGTCCGGTAAGTTGGAACCTAGAGTCACTGGTTATGTTGGCAGTGTTAAGAAGATAAGCACGAATCAGAAAATTTTAAGAAATCAGAGGGATCCGGAATAAGTCTACTAATGTTGTGTGTGATTTAGTGATTTAGTGACCTTAGTCCCCTGGGAGGGTAGTGTCCGAAATTTTCCTGGCGAAGAAATCGCAGCAATTCCCCGTGAGGAATTAGTGCATTCCCTTGTGAGGGCTCGACATGATATTTCCCTGTGAGGAAGTTAAAACCCCGAGAGGTTAACATATAATTCCCCGTGAGGAATCAATTAATTCCCCTGTGAGGGTTTGTCATGATATTTCCCTGTGAGGAAACAAAGTTTTTAACCCCGAGAGGTTACCATATAATTCCCCGTGAGGAATCAATTAATTCCCCTGCGAGGGCTTTCAATGATATTTCCTTGTGAGGAAACGAAGCTTTTATTCCCCGTGAGGAATCAATTAATTCCCTTGAGAGGGTGTTTCTGTACCCACAGAAAAGAAATTTCACAAAAGATTTGCTTTATGGCTCCTTGCGAGCAAAATTTCAAAGCAATTTTAAATCGACAAAATTGCAATCATTTACGTTTGCCAGTGACAAGCTCCCTAGCAGAATACTTAGTTGTATGCGTGTAATCGTATTTCATTTTCCACCGACTGTGGTTTTGATTGCACTGCATTCAATATAATAAATATTGAACGTTGTGTGCGTATGTAGTTTGGCTTCGACTCAGAATTATATATATTGAACGTGGTGTGAGTGAACACTTAACTTCTCGAGATTCAGGTGATGAACAAACCTGTATGTTTTTATACGAGATGAAGACATGCATGGGAATATGATGTGGAAGATTTCTCACCACCACCATTCAATAGCGAACGCTCTGAGAGGTATGTATAGACATAGGTGCGTGTGACATGCGAACATGGTGTGGAAGATCTTTCACAAACACCAGCCTATAGCGAACGGTTTGAATCAGGGTGAGTAGATTTCTCACCACCACCATTCAATAGCGAACGCTCTGAGAGATATGTATAGACATGGGTGCGTGTGACATGCGAACATAGTGTGGAAGATCTTTCACAACCACCAGCCTATAGCGAACGGTTTGAATCAGGGTGAGTCTTCGCTTCGGGTGTGTAAATATAATCGGTACCTCTTGCCTACTTTTTCTTGATATGCCTCCACCCGTAGCTGTAGGCACTCTGGTCGGAATGGTCGGAAAAAATGTGTGCGTGTGATACTGGTATCAAATTGGCAGTAAGTTTTCAGCGTGCCTTTGCTGCTTACAGTTATTTTTCTCTATTCGTTGCAAACGGTTGTTTGGAGTATTGAGTCCTATTCTAAATTCGATTGATTATGGCTAAAAGGAACAATTCGAGATCGAGTGGGTGAGTAGCATGAAAGCATAATCGTAGTGGGAACATCGGTGGATCTGTAGTCAAAACAAACAACAGTGTTGATTTTTTTATGCAAACGATTTTGTACTGCAGCCTGTAAATATGTGGGTCTGTATTAAAGTTTAGTTTCGTATCATTGTTGACTATTTTAGAGAAAACTCGACGAATGACATGAAGCGCTTAATGAGAGAGCTGGAAGAGGAGAAAATGCTTAACGCATCCCTTAGGAGTGAGCTGAGGATGGCACGCGGTGGGAACAAAACGTCCCGAAATTTGTCTGGCTGGATCGAGGAGGATTTGGACGGAGAAGACAATAACTTTTTCGGCCAGCGGAATTCTACGATGAGAAGCGCAGACGAGTCGACTATGCTGACATCGATGACGCTAGCATCCCTTCAAATAGGCGAATGCAGACCGTTGGAGGGCGAGGATGAGATTGACAAGAAGTCGTTTGAGCAGTGGCGGAACATTTTCGAGTCGGCCTTGAAGATCGCCGGAATTGTTGACGAATCGACAAAAATCAGCATCTTTAAGATGAAAGCGGGTGCAAAATTGATTGACGTTCTGGAAAGTACGCCCAACGTCGAGAGCCCGGACGAAGAGACATCGCCTTACTCAAATGTAATGTGCCGCTTGCAGGAATACTATGGATCTCGAGACTATACACTCTTGCAACGCCAGAAACTGAGATCCATGCCCCAGGCATCAGGCGAATCCGACTTCAAATACATGAAACGTGTCGTGGCTGTGGCAAAACTGTGTGATTACAACGCCGATCAGTTGGTCGAGACAGTGGCCGACGTCGTTCAAGCTCATGCCGTGAACCAAAAAGCTCGTGAAGCCGCCCGGAAGGTCATGCGTAAAGGAGGCTCACTGCAAGATCTGATGAACAAGGTGCGTGCTGCAGAGATCGAGAAGCAGAACGAGGAAATATTTGCAAGGAACCAATTTGTCGTTCCTCTCAGTTTACTGACTCTCACTCAAAAAAAAAAAAAAAAAAAATACAAAGTTATAAATAATTGTTAACCTTCAGAATAGGGGTAGGCTTAATAGCGGCACGTTATCCAAACATACGGGAAAATTGTGCCTATCAATTTGCCTGTTCAATATCATCACTTGCTCGACGCTTTGAGCCGATCGCTTCGCCGCAAGCACGCTCAATGTGGCCCATGACATGGCAGCGACGACACTCCTTGTCAATTGCGTGACATTCATGAGGACGGTGGAAGTGTCCGGTACATCTCCAACAAGCCGTGCGAACGAAGGTGGTCCCAGTACCGCCAGAAAATCCACGGCCTCGTGAATAACTTCCTCTGCCTCGATGCGCTGATGCAAACCTTCCTCTGAAGTTTTGAGATGAGCGTGAGTACGACACTGCGGCAATTTCTGCCATTGAACTTGGTTGGTGGTTCCTTGCAAATATTTCCTCGTTCTGCTTCTCGATCTCTGCAGCACGCACCTTGTTCATCAGATCTTGCAGTGAGCCTCCTTTACGCATGACCTTCCGGGCGGCTTCACGAGCTTTTTGGTTCACGGCATGAGCTTGAACGACGTCGGCCACTGTCTCGACCAACTGATCGGCGTTGTAATCACACAGTTTTGCCACAGCCACGACACGTTTCATGTATTTGAAGTCGGATTCGCCTGATGCCTGGGGCATGGATCTCAGTTTCTGGCGTTGCAAGAGTGTATAGTCTCGAGATCCATAGTATTCCTGCAAGCGGCACATTACATTTGAGTAAGGCGATGTCTCTTCGTCCGGGCTCTCGACGTTGGGCGTACTTTCCAGAACGTCAATCAATTTTGCACCCGCTTTCATCTTAAAGATGCTGATTTTTGTCGATTCGTCAACAATTCCGGCGATCTTCAAGGCCGACTCGAAAATGTTCCGCCACTGCTCAAACGACTTCTTGTCAATCTCATCCTCGCCCTCCAACGGTCTGCATTCGCCTATTTGAAGGGATGCTAGCGTCATCGATGTCAGCATAGTCGACTCGTCTGCGCTTCTCATCGTAGAATTCCGCTGGCCGAAAAAGTTATTGTCTTCTCCGTCCAAATCCTCCTCGATCCAGCCAGACAAATTTCGGGACGTTTTGTTCCCACCGCGTGCCATCCTCAGCTCACTCCTAAGGGATGCGTTAAGCATTTTCTCCTCTTCCAGCTCTCTCATTAAGCTGTAGTAGAATAATTGCCAATTTGTGTAGTGAATAGAAGAAATAAATATTAGATATAAAATAAACGAAAAAGAAATATTAATCTGACTTGTAGAATAGAAACAAAATGGCGCGGTTTAAGCTCTCAAATAAGGGAAAGAAGGTAAATGAAAATTTGAAAGCAATTTTGCCAAAGATTTTTTAGATTGATTTTAAAAAAAAATGGCTGAAAAGGACGCCATTTGCGAATGACGGGTAGTTGCGAAAATTTGTGTAAATTATAGAGTCCATTGAGAAATGGATCTTCTGCATAACTGGAATGGCAGAAGTACGGAAATTGTTTTGACAAAATGTTGTGATATGGTGTTTCTTTGAAAATAGTTTTATTAAAAAGGGAAGGCTTCGGAAACCCATCCAGAAGCTCGGTGAGGACTGAAAGTTTTTGTGGTTCTTGTATTCCTTTAAACGACAGAATGAATAAATGTAATTCTTATGAGGATGAAATCAATCTCTTCGAGAATACTAGTATTCCCTGAGAGGATAATAAAAGTCCCCGTGAGGATTATTTTCTTCCCTGTGAGGATAATAAAAATCCCCGCGAGGGTAATATTCATCCCTGTGAGGATAATAGCATTCCCTGTGAGGATAATTGTAATCCCTGTGAGGATAATAGTAATCCCTGTGAGGATAATAGTAATCCCTGTGAGGATAATAGTAATCCCTGTGAGGATAATAGTAATCCCTGTGAGAATAATAGTAATCCCTGTGAGGATAATAGTAATCCCTGTGAGGATAATAGTAATCCCTGTGAGGATAATAGTAATCCCTGTGAGGATAATAGTAATCCCTGTGAGGATAATAGTAATCCCTGTGAGGATAATAGTAATCCCTGTGAGGATAATAGTAATCCCTGTGAGGATAATAGTAATCCCTGTGAGGATAATAGTAATCCCTGTGAGGATAATAGTAATCCCTGTGAGGATAACAGTAATCCCTGTGAGGAGAATAGTTATCCCTGTGAGGATAATAGTAATACCTGTTAAGAGGAATACTTGATAGGATAGTAGTAAAAGACTTGTGGAATGACACTATTTTTGCAATGACGATGAAAACTCCCCTGTGAGGATTGTAGTATTCCTTCAATAAGAATGATATTAATCCCCCTGCGAGGATAGTAGTCGCCCGGTGATAGTAATAGTCTTGTGCTGATGACAATATTTTTTTGTGATGATATTCGTCCCCTTGAGAGGATGATAGTAACCGCCTTAAAATGATCCCAATGTGAGGATGTTAGTATTTCCTCTGAGAGGATGCTAGTATTTGCAGTATTCCCTCTTTGAGAATGTTTAATGATAATTTAAGAGGAATATAGTCGTCTCCATGGATGACGAGAGTAATCCTCTCCTGAGAGGTTGATAGTGATGTCCCCTCCTGTTAGGATGTTAGTAGTTCCTTTGAGAGATGATACTACTGCCTAATGATGATGACAGTAATTATCCTTTAGAATTGAAAGCGATCCCATTGTGAGGATGTTAGTAGTTCATTTGGAAAGATGATTGTATTTAAATAATGTTGATAGTAAACCTCACTTGAGGATGACAGTAATCTCTCTGTGAATATGTTTAATGATCTTTTAAGAGGA
Organism: Uranotaenia lowii; assembly: GCF_029784155.1. Classification (NCBI taxonomy): domain Eukaryota; kingdom Metazoa; phylum Arthropoda; class Insecta; order Diptera; family Culicidae; genus Uranotaenia; species Uranotaenia lowii. The sequence goes on from NC_073692.1 coordinate 424,277,255, forward strand.
TGATAGTTGATGATAGTAATCTTCCTTTGCGGATGTTAGCAGTTTCTTTATGAGTATGAAAGTATTCTTCTAATGATGTAATAGTAATCTTCATTTGAAGATGATTGTAATCCCCCAGTGTGGATGTTAGAATTTCCTTGAGCATATGATGACATATAATGACGATGATAGTAATCTTCCTTTGAGGATGAAAGTAATCCTCCTGTGAGGATGTTAGTAGTTGTACTGAGAGCATGATTATGATAGTAATCTCCATCAAGGATTATTTCACACAATAGTAATGCCCAGTGATGTTTTTAGTAGTTCTTTGTGAAGAAAATAGTAATTGCCTATTGGTGATAGTCACCACCACTTGAGGATGATAGTAATTCCCCTATGATGATGTTGAATGATCCTTTGGGAGGATGATAGTAATCTTTATAATGCCGATATGAGGGTGTTAGTAGCTCCTTTGAGAGGATGATAGAATTTGCCTAATGATGATATTAAACCTCACTTGAGGATTATATCAATCCCTCTGTTATGATATTAATGATCTTTTGAGAGGATGGTGGTAATTTTTTTATTATGATGACAGCAATCTCTCCTGCGAGGATATTTGTGATCCCTTGAGAGAATGATTAAAATCCTTCTATGATGGTTAAAAGTTATCTCCCTTTGAGAATGATAGTAATTCTCTTGTGAGGAGGTTAGTAGTTCCTTGAGTGGATGATAGTATTTCGCTAATGACGATGATAGTAATCCCCCTGTGAGGATGTTAGAAGTTCCTTGAGAGAACGATAGTATTTGCCTATGAAAAAAATGATGAAAGTAATCTCCCTCGAAGATGATAGTAATCCGCCTTTGGTGATGTTAGTAGTTGCTTTGAGAGGATGATAGTATATTACTAATGATGATAGTAATCACGCTTTGAAAAGATGAGGGCATTTGCCTAATGATGATGATATTAATCCCCCTATGAGGATGTTAGTAGCTCCTTTGAGAGGATGATAGAATTTACCTAATGATGATAGTTAACCTCCTTTGAGGATCATAGTAATCCTTCTATTAGAATATCAATGATTCTTTGAGATAATGACAGCAATCCCCTTGTGAGGATGTTTATCATCCATTGAGAGGATGATTCAAATCTTGTTATGATGACGATAGTAATCCCTCTTTGAGGATGTTAGTGGTTTCTTTATGAGGATGATAGTAATCTCCCTTTGAGAATGATAATAATCCCCCTTTGAGGATGTTAATAGCTCCTTTAAGCGTATGGAAGTATTCTCCTAATGATGTAATAGTGATCTTCATTTGAAGATGATAGTAATTCCCCTGGGAGGATGTTAGTAGTTGCTTGAGAGCGTGATAGCTTCTCCAAATGATTATGATGGTAATCTCCCTTTGAGGATGATAGTCATCCCCCTGTGAAGATGTCCAATGATCCCTTGAGAGGATGATAGTAATCTTTATGATGACGATAACAATCTCCCCTTTGAGGATGTAAGTAGTTCTATTAATAGGACGATAGAATTGTCCCAATGATGATAGTAAACCTCACTTGAGTATGACAGTAATCCCTCTGTGAGGATATAAATGATCTTTTAAGAGGATGATAAAAATCTTTTATGATAGTAATCCTCCTTCTGGATGTTAGAAGTTCCCTTGATGATAGTGTTTGCCTTATGATGATGATAGTAATCCCCCTGTGGGGATGTTATAAGATCATTTGAGAGGATGATATAATTTTTTAAAAAATATTGAATTGAATCCTTCTGTGTGGATGTAAGTAGTTCCTCTGACAGGATGATAGTAATTGCTGAACAATGATGATAGTGATCATCCTTTTAAGTTGCAGTAATTCCCCTGTGAGGAGATTAGCAGTTCCTTTGAGAGAATGATAGTATACAACTAATGATGATGATAGTAATCCCGATTCGTGAGGATGATAGCATTCGCCTAATGATGATATGAATCCTACTGTGAGGATGGTTAATTGTCCCTTGAGAGGATGATAAAAATCTTTTTATGATGATGATAGTAAGTCCACTGTTTTTATACTGTAGTTGGCTAATGATGATGATAGCAATATTTGGTTGAAAGTTACCCTGATCCTGTGAGGATGTTGGTAGTTACTTTGGGATGATGATGGTATTTGCCTTATGATGATGATGGTAATCCCCCTGTGAGGATGTTTAATAATCCTTTGAGAGGATGATAGCATTTTTTATGCTGATGATAGCAATTTCCCTGAGAGGATATTAGTAGTTCTTCTGAGAGGAGGATTGTAATCTCCTTATCATGATAGTAGTTCCCCTGTGACGATAGTTATCGTCCTGCAAGGATGTTAGTATGTTATTCTTTCGAGTGGATGATAGTAACCTCCTTATGATGATGAAAATAGTTACTTTTAGGGGATAATAGTAGTCTCCTTAATGTGATAATAGTAGCCCCTGTGAGGATACACGATCATTCGGGACACCACAGTAATCGTGATAATAAATAACCTGTGACGGTGATAAGAATCGTCTTGTGAGGATGTCAGTATGCTTCGTGAGAATTATAATATTCCTCCGGTGAGAAATCATGATAGTTATTCCCTCGTGAGGATGACAGTAGTTGCTCTGTGAGATTATAGTAATCGCCTGTGAGGAAGACATTTTTTTTCTGGTGATGATGATTGTAGTTCCCTTGTGAAGATTATGTTATTTCACGTGGATGATAGTGATTCTCTTGTAAGGATGATAATAGTTCTGCTTTGAAGATGATATTCAATCCCCTGGTAATCGCCTCGTTAGAATGATAGTAATCGTCCTGTGAGGATGACAGTATTTCTTTCATGATGATTATTGTTTATACCTCTGAGGATGATGTTATTTCTCCGGTGAGGATGAGTTATTACCTTAAAAAAAAGAACTAAATGTTAATTGGCATATGAGAATGATAGATATCTTCCAGTCACAATAATAGAAAACTTTATATGAGGATGATAGTAGCGCGTCTGTGAGGATATTAGTATTCGCCTTGTAAGGGTGATAGTAATCGCCCTGTTAGAATAATAATTTCGCTGCGAGAATGATACCTAGTAGTTTGTAGTTATTTATAGCTTCTCTTGAATACTAAACCGGCTGATCATGTCCTTCATTATTCGGCGTTTGTTTTTCAAATTGGTTGTTCTGCTCAATGGTTTCATCAACAGCAATAAAGCACAAAACTTAAAGCTTGCGATATGTTCTAGTATATTGCAATAGTGAGTGGAATGGAATCGTTGTTTCGGTTGCCCATCAGTTATGCTAGGTGATTTCGACTGAATATAGAGATTTCTGGAAGTTTCCTATAAATTATCGTAGTGTATTGCATCTCGATGTTGATGTGTTGGAGCCAAGCGATGTTGGTGCTTATATGATTTAACAGACATTCTGGTACCCAGCAACGGATGTAGTGGCCTGACTTGAGTGCATCTTGAATTTCAAATAGGGCCCATAACTTCCCTTCTCGGTTGTGCTATCCGGATTCAATAACATCTGATCGTTAGTGTATTTTTCAGCTTTCGCAAGGCAAACTATTAAAACTGCAAGACTGAAATAATGAACCAGCTATTTTCGGCTATGGATTGGAACTGAAAAAAAGAAGAAAAATAATTTTTCACGTACTCTTTTGGAAGTAAATACGTTACTAGCGTTATGTACGTTACTCTTGCAAATGCACGATTAGCTAAATAAACGACATAGTGAATTTATTTACACGCTAAATATGCATTGAGTATTATTTAATTTTAACTGTAATTCAGATAACAATAAAGATAAGGAAAAGTAAAAGAATTTGTTAAAGTTTAACGTGTTGAATCTTAAACAAAAAAAAACTTTAAATTTTCGATAAAAGAAGAAATAACGATACGTGTTGGTAGAATTCATAAACGTATTTGAAATTCAGTATATTGTTTACTGCTTTTGGTTATAAATTTTATTTATTCAGTTCAAACACAGATGAAGTACATGTGTATTGAGGTAGCCCTTCTTTAAGCAAAACATAATACGATTTAAATGTTTCTTGTGGTAAGTTTCGGAGAAACTACTTAAAAAAAAAACTTATTTATAACATGTATTGATTTTTCTTGTATGTGAGCATGGTAACAGAACTAATCCATGGAATAAAATGGATTGTGTGGAAACATCGAAAAAAAAAAATTTTTTTCATTATTAAACCACTGGATTAATTGATTGTGAACATTGAAAAATATTTATTTCAAATATGACTGATATGTTGTCGTAATAATCATAACTTGAAAAGGTAATTTGAGAAGCAATAACAGCAAATAGGAAGAGTAGAGGTGAAGGTGAATGTAGTGAATAGAAGAAATAAATATTAGATATAAAATAAACGAAAAAGAAATATTAATCTGACTTGTAGAATAGAAACAAATTGGCAATTAATATCAGTGGAGAAAAAAAAGAACGAACACCAGTAAAAAAAAAAAAGTTATGAGAGACTGAAAAAAAAAATGACAACTATAAATAGCGAGAATGTAAGAATAGAGAGAAAAAGAGAAAGATTGAATGAGTTGTCGGAGAGGAACAAAATCTGGACCAAAAGAACAAGGTTATGAAATTCAGTTTTAACTAGATTGCTTTAGAGAACGGATGTACATTCCGGAAATGCATCGAAAATAGTTTGTGAATTAGGCGAATGTGATGCAGCGAGAGCACCGGTTACGACAAATAGGTCCTACTTTATTCCTTAAGGACCTTTTTTGGACCACTTAACATAACCTGGGTATTATACTCGCTGTTTAATGTTCATGCACCTAAATATTAAGACGTTGTACGACGATATGAAAAGAATTCTGCACACTATTTCAAACGCTTAATATAAATAACATTAGGAATTTTGGCTTAATTGTATTTAATCAATTCGCTATAGCCCAAACCCGCCTTTAGACGGGGTTCACTTAAATCGGCAAAAAACCCAGCCAATCATTGTTTTATCTTACTTTTTGTGCACTATGCTTTAAACAACGTTAATCTAACAATTCACATTAATGGCAACTGTTTGATAAGCAGTTTTCTAAAAACTACAGCTTAAGGAAGCTTATAACATGAAAATTGTGGACATGCAAAAATTTTCATTAAGTCATTATTTTTTATACTTCATGAAAAATTATTGACACTATTGGTCTAAAAGCAACAATCATTCAGGGTTGATTTTTGAGAAAAAAAAACTTGGTTTGGTAGAAGAGACGAAACATAATCCCCGTCTAAAGGAGGGGTTGGGAAAAACGACAACAAATTGGCAAATATGTAACGAGTTTAATTTTTGTAACAGTTGAAATATTTCAATTAATAGTAGAACAATTTTATCAAAAATTATGAGATGGTATTAATATGTTTCAAAACCTAGCAAAAAATTATTAAGATGTGTAAAAATTACAAGCGAAAAAGTACTAAAAATCTAGTTTTTAGCCCCTGTGGTTATGCAATTTTAGAAGAAAAATTTTTTTTTTCAAAAAGTTGTTCAAAAGTTGTTTCAAAGATAAAACTGAGCTTTTGTGAATTTTTCCGCGAAAAAATATAGCTTTCCGATGGTTAAAAAGATCGAATAATTCTCGCACATTTTTTTTAAATCTATGTGTTCTACAGAACTGAAGCCAAACCAAATCCACAAAGGTTTTGGAAGTCAAAGTAGATCAATTGATGTCACGGAGTTGATGATGTCAGACTGTCTTAACTTATTATTGGGTCGCCTGAAGGAGATTGCGTTCTAAAAATTGATCCTAAAGATAAGCCAACTGGCCAGTATTCAACACTGCAGAACAAATTTCGTCGAGATTGTAGTGTGCTGTCGGAATTTTCAAAGCATTTGAAACACACTATATAACAGAGGAGTTTGTCTGTATTTACTCTAATCTTTTCGAAAATTATTGTTTTAAAGCATTAGAAGTTTTAAAAAAGGCTATAGTAAGAAATATTCAATAAACAAGTGTACCTAAACAGAGGTCGGGGAGAAGTTGAAGAAAGTTAGTTCAGGAATGAATTAACGTGAACAATCCAAACTTGACTACAAAAATAATAAAGAAAAATATTAACAGAATTATTCGCATGATTGCGCATTAATAGCTGCCGTAAATAAAGCAAAATTATTGAAAAAAAAAAATCATTTGGTTTAAGGGTGGTCCAAAATAGGTCAGGAGGGTGGTCCAAAATACCGACCACAGTAATGATCGAAAAAACGAGTTTTAAGGCTTAAATCTTGTAATATTGCAACAAACTACGATATGTTTCGATAGAAAAAGCCTTGATCTTCGTAATGAACGGATAAAGCAGTCAAAAATTGTAACATGTACTTTTTTAATTCAGAAAATAGCATAGCCACTTCCCAAAGCGGTCCAAAATTGGTCCGTTACCCTACCAGCAAGCAACTAGCTATAACATTTTTTTTTTCTATTTCATCCCTTCCAGTAAACACTTTCGATGGCATTTTGCATGCCCGGTGATACTTACGCTTTTATTTATGGCCCTTCCTGCACCCTGAAATGTTAGGCCACTCATAGTTGGTTCCATTTTCGGCCGCCCAACAATTCGATGCTCCACAAATACACTTCCTGTTGTTGTTGTTGGAACGAGGGCCAATATGAAAGTATAAAAGTTCCTACACGCTGCTACTCAGCTGCTGCTAGGAGATGCTTTTAGCACGGTGGACTCTGAGAAGTTCTCACGTTCACACATTTTACTACTGCACACTACAGGCTCCGTCGTTCCTTCGAATGGCTTTCGGGTTTAGTTGAGTTCAGTCCAAAGGCTGCCATTAGCTAGCGAGCTAGTTGCTGACTGCAAAACGTGCACCCCATTATTAAAACAGCATAACAAACTGAAACTAATGAACAATCCATGTACTTTATGTTTTTATATCAAATTGTCACACACACTCACCCTCCGGCGAGTTTTGGCTCTAAGAGCTTTGCCTTTTGGGCCCCCTCTGATGTTGTTGATGTTGTTTTGGTTCTTGTGTTGTTAGCTTGGAATCTCCCATTGGATGGCTCCCCTTCGACGACGTGCTGTTCCCTTTCCTTTTCAAGTGGAGGGACCACGGTGTGGTTGCCTTTTTGTCAATATCGTGTCGTGTTCTGACATCTGAGCTCGCTGAGCTTTTGGAGCAAAGATGCATGTTGTGACTGTGTGCAGCAACGTGAATTTAATCCGGACCCAGAAAAAGTGGTTCACGATGTCAACACAGCTGCACCACAAGTTGCCATTTGCCATTCTCTAGGTCACTGGATCAAACTCGAGAGGGGAAAGTAATTAGTCGATGCTTTCGGGTTGAAGAAATAATCAACTTAAAAAATGACAAAAATGACCAAAATGACAAAAATGACAAAAATGACAAAAATGACAAAAATGACAAAAATGACAAAAATGACAAAAATGACAAAAATGACAAAAATGACAAAAATGACAAAAATGACAAAAATGACAAAAATGACAAAAATGACAAAAATGACAAAAATGACAAAAATGACAAAAATGACAAAATGACAAAAATGACAAAAATGACAAAAATGACAAAAATGACAAAAATGACAAAAATGACAAAAATGACAAAAATGACAAAAATGACAAAAATGACAAAAATGACAAAAATGACAAAAATGACAAAAATGACAAAAATGACAAAAATGACAAAAATGACAAAAATGACAAAAATGACAAAAATGACAAAAATGACAAAAATGACAAAAATGACAAAAATGACAAAAATGACAAAAATGACAAAAATGACAAAAATGACAAAAATGACAAAATGACAAAAATGACAAAAATGACAAAAATGACAAAAGAAAACAAAAAATGACAAAAATGACAAAAATGACAAAATGACAAAATGACAAAAATGACAAAAATGACAAAAATGACATAAATGCCAAAATGAAAAAATGACAAAAATGACAAAAATGACAAAAATGACAAAAATGACAAAAATGACAAAAATGACAAAAATGACAAAAATGACAAAAATGACAAAAATGACAAAAATGACAAAAATGACAAAAATGACAAAAATGACAAAAATGACAAAAATGACAAAATGACAAAAATGACAAAAATGACAAAAATGACAAACAAAAATGACAAAAATGACAAAAATGACAAAAATGACAAAAATGACAAAAATGATGACAAAAATGACAAAAATGACAAAAATGACAAAAATGACAAAAATGACAAAAATGACAAAAATGACAAAAATGACAAAAATGACAAAAATGACAAAAATGACAAAAATGACAAAAATGACAAAAATGACAAAAATGACAAAAATGACAAAAATGACAAAAATGACAAAAATGACAAAAATGACAAAAATGACAAAAATGACAAAAATGACAAAAATGACAAAAATGACAAAAATGACAAAAATGACAAAAATGACAAAAATGACAAAAATGACAAAAATGACAAAAATGACAAAAATGACAAAAATGACAAAAATGACAAAAAATGACAAAAATGACAAAAATGACAAAAATGACAAAAATGACAAAAATGACAAAAATGACAAAAATGACAAAAATGACAAAAATGACAAAAATGACAAAAATGACAAAAATGACAAAAATGACAAAAATGACAAAAATGACAAAAATGACAAAAATGACAAAAATGACAAAAATGACAAAAATGACAAAAATGACAAAAATGACAAAAATGACAAAAATGACAAAAATGACAAAAATGACAAAAATGACAAAAATGACAAAAATGACAAAAATGACAAAAATGACAAAAATGACAAAAATGACAAAAATGACAAAAATGACAAAAATGACAAAAATGACAAAAATGACAAAAATGACAAAATGACAAAAATGACAAAAATGACAAAAATGACAAAAATGACAAAAATGACAAAAATGACAAAAATGACAAAAATGACAAAAATGACAAAAATGACAAAAATGACAAAAATGACAAAAAATGACAAAAATGACAAAAATGACAAAAATGACAAAAATGACAAAATGACAAAAATGACAAAAATGACAAAAATGACAAAAATGACAAAAAATGACAAAAATGACAAAAATGACAAAAATGACAAAAATGACAAAAATGACAAAAATGACAAAAATGACAAAAATGACAAAAATGACAAAAATGACAAAAATGACAAAAAATGACAAAAATGACAAAAATGACAAAAATGACAAAAATGACAAAAATGACAAAAATGACAAAAATGACAAAAATGACAAAAATGACAAAAATGACAAAATGACAAAAATGACAAATGACAAAAATGACCAAAAATGACAAAAATGACAAAAATGACAAAAATGACAAAAATGACAAAAATGACAAAAATGACAAAAAATGACAAAAATGACAAAAATGACAAAAATGACAAAAATGACAAAAATGACAAAAATGACAAAAATGACAAAAATGACAAAAATGACAAAAATGACAAAAATGACAAAAATGACAAAAATGACAAAAATGACAAAAATGACAAAAAATGACAAAAATGACAAAATGAACAAAAATGACAAAAATGACAAAAATGACAAAAATGACAAAAATGACATGAATGCCAAAATGAAAAAAATACAAAAATGACAAAAATGCCAAAAATGACAAAAATGACAAAAATGACAAAAATGACAAAAATGACAAAAAATGACAAAAATGACAAAAATGACAAAAATGACAAAAAATGACAAAAATGACAAAAATGACAAAAATGACAAAAATGACAAAAATGACAAAAATGACAAAAATGACAAAAATGACAAAAATGACAAAAATGACAAAAATGACAAAAATGACAAAAATGACAAAAATGACAAAAATGACAAAAATGACAAATGAACCTG